>NC_080718.1:24628156-24640656 GCF_019097595.1 Hemibagrus wyckioides | reverse complement strand
CCCAGATCTTTGAAATGCAGTTCAGAAAAATGCTGCAGAAATTGTTACAGACTGCTAAACGAATGTGAGAATGTTTCGAACCTGAGTGGTCCGGACCCGGTTCGCTTTTCACGCAGGGATTGGCAGTCAAACTAATGTGCAGTTAATTGCAAATAATAACATAGCAGGATGTTAGAAGGGAGGTGATGATTGTCTGTGCGGCCTCTGGCCATTGAACCCGGAGGGTGAACAGCACACACAGCTGCCTCAGATATTGTGGACAGAAGGAGGATTAACGCTGAAGCATGCACACGTTTGTGGCGTAATTTGCATGTGTAAAGGCGGGTTAACCCATTAGGTGAATTAAGTGTCAAGCTTAACTTGCGGCTCTAAAGGAGTCTCGTTGCATTACAAGCTGCCGCATGCTCGCTCGGGCTACCTCCTGGGTGGCATGGAGAGCGGTGTCGCTTTCAGGCGGTGATATGGAGCTCACTGTTTAATTTCTACAGCTCACATGCTCTGTGGTGAGTTTCAGTGATCCTGAGCTGATATAGAAAACACGATTCTTATATTTCCAGTGGAGAACAATATCAGAATTTCTACCCTCATAAATGAGCTCACGTACGCGGACGAGGGTAGATAAGGTTTGTCTCAGAGTGTGTTACACTGCCCTGTGATGCAGCAGGAGCAGCAGTTCAGCTGGATTCCTGTGTCTCAGAGCAAACGTGTTAGCCTTCACCCTTGTGTGACAGGGAGTTTGTGAGTGGGTGAAAAAACCCTTGTCATGACCCCCACTAGCTACAAAGGAAAGATGCAGAACAGAAGGTTATGTACAGTATACACCGATCAGCCATAACATTATGAACACTGAGAGTGAATAACACAACATTAGACAGGTGGTCATAATGTAATGCCTGATCGGTGTATAAGCGCGGTTCTGTGGCTGAGCAGAGAACCACCTGGGTCAATTGCTGTGATGTGATGTCCAGACAATGAGCATGATGTACCGGGAGCTCTTTATAGGCTACCCACCAACAAAGGAAACAAATAAAAAGGAAAAAATCCGTTGCTCCGTCACTCAGACGTAGTGGTGAAGATTTAGACACAGATTGCACAGTGGAAGCTTCCCATCTTTTTTCTGCACAAACACGTCTTGGATGATTGACTACATTCAGAGTGTAAATGCCCTGTTCGGCTGAAATATTTCACCGCCGTAATGTAAAGTGTACACACACGGCTTCTTTTATCATTTAGTCTCAGTTTATCGTGTCAGGAAAATAGTTTTTTAAATGTTCGGTTTCACTGACCTTCAGGGCGTTTAACTGGTGTCAGAAGTTTCGCTCATAATTCTCAGGCAGTAGAAGAGAGGCCGTGGCTCACACGCTTTTGTTTCTCTTTTAGTTTAAATCCCTGCACTTCACCTTTCCGCGCCACATGCGGAAAAGCCACGCTCTCGCTCTCCACGCAAAATAGGGGGAATTGAAACGCGTGAATTGAATTGCAGCAGATTTTTTTTTTCTCCGAAAAGCACAACAGCTATGTGTCAACAGAGAAAGCGAGAGAGAGAGAGAGAGAGAGAGAGAGAGAGAGGGACCACAGCGTTCTCATTTTAATGCATGAAATGGGTTATTATTAGATGTGGGCAAAGAGAGGCTGAATAGTGTGGCCTTTGCTCATGCTTTTTCTCAGCACTGCTCAGCCCGCAATACACACATTGTGTACGACTTCCACTTAAATAATGGCGGAGCCGTGGCGTTTTTCGGGAGCCATTACGTGATTTCATAGCTCTTGGAAAATTGCTTCTATTCAGCACAGGGTGGAGTGGGGTGGGCGAGAGAGAGAAAGAGAGAGAGACCCGACACACAATCATGCCTTTTCAATAGGAGATGGCAAGGTTGATGACAACATGGCCATTGTGTTCTAATGATAAGACCACAAAGGCATCTGCCCCCTTCATCAAGGCCCGGAGCGTTATATCGCGCATCCAAACACGCAGCCAATCACTGGCCTGTTCTACGCGGGACGGCAGGGAGAGGGAGAGATGGGGAACGGGGGGAAAAGAAAAGAGATTTTGAAATGATGTGATGATGAGGAGGACAAAACTCACAATTAAGACTGTCAGCTCCAACGCATGATGTCCCGAACCGTCACAGCGAACGCTGTTTAAGCCTACCAGTTGGCACAATTAACCTGTCACACAGGAGATATGGCATACTGCGAGAGAGAGAGAGAGAGAGAGAGAGAGAAGAAAAAAGACATAGGAAAATGATGAGAGAGAGAGATAGAGAGAGGGAGTGAGAGAGAGAGAGAGAAGAAAGGAGATAGGAGAATGATGAGAGAGAGTGAGAGAGAAGCAATGATGTATATAAAGAGTAAAAAAGTGAGAGAAAGTGACTATAGGATGAAAAAAATAGAGAGAGAGAGAGAGAGAGAGAGAGAGAGAGAGAATGAAAACGAGGTGGGTGAGAGATAGAGACAGCAGGTTGGCAAAGAGCTATATATAGACAGAGAGCTCAGAGAGATAAAGAGATCAGAAGGGAGCGTGGAGGGAAAGAGAGAAGGGTGAGAGAGACCATGAGGTGGATATACAGACAGAGAGAGAGTAGGTAGGGAGGAAAGAGAGAGAGAGATGAGTTGATGGAGGAAGAGTAGACAGTAGGTACATGTATGGATTTAGAGAACAGAAGGGCACGGATACAACGGGGTGAAAAAGTTTGCGCACCCTTTAACCATTCACTACAGCTGTTCCTTTTTCCTGATGAGAAGCATGAACGTGTCTAAATCCGAATAATATTTCTGAGCCAATTCTTATTCCTTTTTACCTCTAAAGACTTTTTCAGCTCTCTAGATATTTTTTTTCCCTCTTTCTATTTTCCAATGGTGTGTTTGTATTAATATTTCTTCCATTTCTGAATAGTGTTGATGATATTCATTGGCGCTGAAGGTTTCCTCTAACGCTCGTGTTCGTGAGCGGATAATATTCAAGTCTTTTTAGGTCCTCGGGGCAAGGTTCTGTTTTCCTGAGTCTTCACTGCTCAGTACAAACTGCGTAAGAGCAGTTGGAGCCCACTTTGAGCTGTTTACATAAGAATTATGAAGTAAAACAAACTAAACTAAAATGTAAATGTTATTGGTCATTAGACAGCATAATGAGACGTTTAAATACATTGCTAGAAACTAGAGCATGTTGATGAGGATGTGAACATTTGAAAACGTTGGAGTGGAAGAGAGGAAAGAAGACAATAAAGGGGGAAGAGAAAGAATGCAGAGAGAGAGAGAGAGAGGTGTTTGTAAAGATGCTGTATGTGGCAGGGCAGGGGAAGAGAAGAAAGAAGAAAGAGACAAGGTGGGAAGGAAACAAATAGAGGAAAATTGGAGAAAGATATTAAGATGAGATGAATTAAGATGAGTCTCTCTCTCTCTCTCTCTCTCGTCCGCCTTTCCCCTCTCTCGCTTCTCCTCACTGATTAAAAACAGTAGTAGTGATTTGCTTAGTAACGTCACAAGGAAATTATAGTAGCCGAATGTCCATATAAACACCCGCATTTATATCATAGCCATGTCACATGCCTGTAACATGTTCTCTGCATACCAGGTCCGCTAACGTAACGGCTCATGAGCGCCGAACATAATGAGCGATTAAGTCCATGGCCAAATGTATAGTGCCCAA
The DNA here is from genome assembly GCF_019097595.1 of Hemibagrus wyckioides. Taxonomy (NCBI): domain Eukaryota; kingdom Metazoa; phylum Chordata; class Actinopteri; order Siluriformes; family Bagridae; genus Hemibagrus; species Hemibagrus wyckioides. The sequence goes on along the minus strand of NC_080718.1, from coordinate 24,637,007 downwards.
AGCAGATCTATGGGTCTTGGAATGCAAGCTTTTCTACATAGTATGCAATAATATATGCACATTTATCAGGGCATCGCTGTTTATGTATTCATTATGAGAACAGGTCATGCAATGCAGAAGAAAACTTCTGAAGTAAGCATCCATGTCCTTGTAGCTAGTCAGGAACCGACACCGATGAAGGTTAGAGGAAGAGGAACACACTGTGGAATCTGCATGCTGCGGTAGATGTGTGTTAATAAAGCGCAGTAAGTGCACACACACACACTATTACAGAGAAGGAGATGGAAAAGAGAGAGAGAAGAAGAGATATAGAAGATAATGAGCGATAAAGCCGTGTGTGCGTGTGTGTGTGTGTGTGAAGGACAGGAGGGACTTAGAACTGGCAGCTCAATAGAGTTTAATGGATGACAGAGGGAAGCCTCCGTTCATCAACTTTTAATTAGTTGTCATCGGGAGCAAGGCGCTGTCCGCCACGGCACTAATTCATGTTTTCGCCTCTCAGCCACAATGTGTAATTAGTTAAGTGACAGCGATCTGGGCTGCAGCCGGTGTCGCCGCGTGATTACTGACACGAATCATGGCACAGCCACGGGCATTACGAGTCATGCTCTGCCTCATGCCTCCTTCAGAAAATAGTTCAATTAAAACAACTCATCAGTCAAACCGGAGGGTTTTTAATGCCAGGGCTACTGGCGCATGTTGAATTAACACATTTCACAAAAAGCAGAAGCCAGCTTTAATTTCAGTAGTGGGATTTGGGATCGGTTCCGAGTGCACGCTGATCGTAATTCAGACGCTCGGGGTGGCACAGACAGCTGGGGAATATAACTAACACACAAGAAGAATTAAGGCTGACGTCGAAAATAAAGTACGTTTAAGTTAACCTAAGCCCTGCGTTGTTAGTGAGCCAAGACGTGTTATAAAATAAAAATAAATTGCATTTGTCACACAGTGAAATTCTTTCTTCGTATATCCCATCGTTGGAGCTTGGGGTCAGAGCGCAGGGTCAGCCGTGACACAGCGCCCCCTGGAGCAGAGATGGTTAAGGGCCTTGCTCAAGGGCCCAACAGTGGCAACTTGGCGGTGTTATTTTATAGCCCAAGGTTGCTCTGGAGCTTTGCCATGTAGCTAATAAGAAAGAGCCTTCAGTTTAGCGTCACGTGTCCAAGGTTTTATCATCATGTCCGTTTGCCTTCTTGTCTTGTTACAGAAATGATCACTGTGTAATAATCTAATCTGAATCCAGCATGTCACAGTATTTATTAATCAACCCCTTAAAAAAACACACACACACACACACACAAAATCAAACTGGTTGATCTTTTGACCACTCTATAAAATGATCATGATTTGTAAGTGATTATGAAATATATAAGTTAAGAACAACATGAATTTAGGAATAATTTGATCGCTGTCTGACCTGCAGTAGAGTAAGAAAATTATTTATGTTATTATTATTTATTATTTATTTATTATTTATTTTTCTAGCAATGGAGTAAGCACTCTGATCAGGTAAAAGACGCAAATGCATTTTATTTATTATCGAGGTAACAGTCTGATCGTACACTTCGACTAATCCTCGCGACTAATTCACACCCAGACCCAAAGTATGCTTGATGGCTAATCGAATTAGCGTCTAACTCATTCATTCAGTCCACATTTAGAGCATTTTGCTGATCAGATCTGTGCCTTACTGTTATCAGGTGTGTAAGTAGATCGCAGTAGAGGAACAGTCCTTATCGATCACATTGAGTTTAATCAGACTAGCCGTATACGTTAATTACAGAGGCATGCGATTAGCATCAAGATTACGTTAAAGACAATTAATCACTGCTGTGAGATCAAACTCATGGTGAGGTTTCAATACAGAGGAAGTCCTGAGGCTGCCATCTTGGCTTTCATAGAACTGACTCCTGGAAATAAAATGCAGCAAGTATCATTTGATTTGAAATGCTAAAGTGTGTGTGTGTGTGTGTGTGTGTGTGTGTGTGTGTGTGTGTGTGTGTGTGTGTGTGTGTGTGTGTGTGTGTCCAGTGTCACATATGGTGCTGAAGGAGGTCAACAGCATGCAGGAGAACCTGGAGGTTGAAAAGGTCTGCAGGCAGACGGTGGAGGCCCTGGCAACTAAGGTTACACTCTAATATTCTATTCCATTTCATTCCGTTCTTTGCTGTAGTTTTCTATAATATTCTATTTTTTGCTGTAGTTTTCTATAATATTCTATTCTTTGCTGTAGTTTTCTATAATATTCTATTCTTTGCTGTAGTTTTCTATAATATTCTATTCTTTGCTGTAGTTTTCTATAATATTCTATTCTTTGCTGTAGTTTTCTATAATATTCTATTTTTTGCTGTAGTTTTCTATAATATTCTATTCTTTGCTGTAGTTTTCTATAATATTCTATTCTTTGCTGTAGTTTTCTATAATATTCTATTCTTTGCTGTAGTTTTCTATAATATTCTATTTTTGCTGTAGTTTTCTATAATATTCTATTCTTTGCTGTAGTTTTCTATAATATTCTATTTTTTTGCTGTAGTTTTCTATAATATTCTATTCTTTGGTGTAGTTTTATATAATATTCTATGCTGTAGTTTTCTATAATATTCTATTTTTTGCTGTAGTTTTCTATAATATTCTATTCTTTGCTGTAGTTTTCTATAATATTCTATTCTTTGCTGTAGTTTTCTATAATATTCTATTCTTTGCTGTAGTTTTCTATAATATTCTATTCTTTGCTGTAGTTTTCTATAATATTCTATTTTTTTGCTGTAGTTTTCTATAATATTCTATTTTTTGCTGTAGTTTTCTATAATATTCTATTTTTTGCTGTAGTTTTCTATAATATTCTATTTTTTGCTGTAGTTTTCTATAATATTCTATTCTTTGCTGTAGTTTTCTATAATATTCTATTCTTTGCTGTAGTTTTCTATAATATTCTTTTTTTTTGCTGTAGTTTTATATAATATTCTATTCTTTGGTGTAGTTTTATATAATATTCTATGCTGTAGTTTTCTATAATATTCTATTTTTTGCTGTAGTTTTCTATAATATTCTATTCTTTGCTGTAGTTTTCTATAATATTCTATTCTTTGCTGTAGTTTTCTATAATATTCTTTTTTTTTTGCTGTAGTTTTATATAATATTCTATTCTTTGGTGTAGTTTTATATAATATTCTATGCTGTAGTTTTCTATAATATTCTATTTTTTGCTGTAGTTTTCTATAATATTCTATTCTTTGCTGTAGTTTTCTATAATATTCTATTCTTTGCTGTAGTTTTCTATAATATTCTATTCTTTGCTGTAGTTTTCTATAATATTCTATTTTTTTGCTGTAGTTTTCTATAATATTCTATTCTTTGCTGTAGTTTTCTATAATATTCTATTCTTTGCTATAGTGTTCCGTTTGGTACTATAACTCTTCTATTTTCTATGATTTTATTATTATTACTATTCTGTAATATTCTATTCTGCTCTGTTCTATTCTGTTCAGTCTGTACTACTCAGTTCAGTCTATTCTGTTCCATTTCATTCTATGCTCTACTTCTGTATTCTGTTCCTCTCTTTCCTGTGCTATTGTATAGGATTCTGTACTTTGCTGAGTAGAATTTGCTAATGGAATTTTCTATTCTATGCTTGTCTGTTCTGCACTGTATTATTATTACATTCTGTGCTGTATTACTCCGTTCTATTTAGTTCTATTCTGTTCTGTTCCGTTTCATTCTGGGCTCTGCTGTTCCATTCTTTCGTATTTTATTCACTTCTAACTATAATCCTATAATCCTGTATTATTGTATTCTATACTGTCCTATTCTGTTCTATTCTATTCTGTTCTATGCTGTGCCATTCTGTTCTATTGAATTCTACACCACTGTTCCATTCTCTTGTTCTATTGTATTCTATTCTGTAATACTCTGTGCAATTCCATCATTTTTTATTATGTTCGATTCTATTCTGTCTCTCATGTACTATACCTCTGTTCTATTTTTGTACTCTATTCTATACTCAAATGCTCTATGCTGTACGAATTCTGTTCTGTTTGTTTTTGTAATATTCTCTTCTGAACTGTTTTATTCACTTTTATTATATTCTATTCTGTTCTGATTATATGGTTGTTTGCTATTCTGTTTGCAGTATTTTATTCTGTTGTAGTTCATTCTATTCTATTCTATTTTATATACATAAAGTATGCTTGACGGCTCTTCAAATTAGTTTGTACTCTATTCTATTCTATTCTATTCTATTCTATTCTATGGTCCTTTGGTGTACTGTTCTGCAGTATTCTGTTCTGTGCACTATTACTCTATACTGTTGTATTTCATTCTATTTTATTCTATTCTATTCCATTATATATCTATTATATCTATTATATTCCATTTTATATACATAAAGTGCGCTTGATGGCTTTTAAAATTAGTTTGTACTCTATTTTATTTGATTCTATTCTATTTCATTCTATTTTAAATACATAAAGTATGCTTGAAAGCTATTCAAATTAGTTTCTATTCTATTTTTATTCTATTCTGTTCTATTCCATTCTATTTTATATACATAACGTATGCTTGATGGCTATTTAAATTAGTTTGTACTCTATTCTGTTCTATTCTATTCCATAAAGTATGCTTGATGGATATTCAAATTCTATTCTATTCTATTTCATTCTATTTTATATACATAAGTATGCTTGAAAGCTATTCAAATTAGTTTCTATTCTATTTTATTCTATTCTGTTCTATTCCATTCCTTTCTATTTTATATACATAAAGTATGCTTGATGGCTATTCAAATTAGTTTATACTTTATTCTATTCTACTCTATTCTAGTCCATTCTCTTCTATTGTACCATTTTCTTGAGCTGTTGAATGAATTGAATTAAATAATTGGATCGCTGTCTGATCTGCAGTCTTCTTCTGTTCTCTTGAAAGACTTTGTGCATAAGAAAGTAAATTGTTTATTGTTTTTCAGCACCGGAGTAAGGAATTTTAACAAGTAAAAAAAACAAAATAGATGGAAATGCATTTTAAATATTTCTTTTTGTTTAGTTTTTGTTTTTCGTAAATAGGTAACATTGAGGTAACAGTCTGATCATACACTTTAACTAACCATAAAACAACTTGTGACTAATTCACACCCATACAAAGAGTATGTTTTTGGTCTAATCAAATTATTTTATACTTTTATTAGTTTCTATTCTATTCTATTCCTTTGCACTATTCACTTGAGCTATTGTGTTATTCTGTAATTTTCTGCTACTTCATTCTGTGTGTTCTTTATTATTCTTTCCTCTGCAATTTGTTTTCTGTTCTGCTCTATTATTCCCTTTAGTATATCTCTCCTCTATTCTTCAGTAATATTCCTATTTAAAGTCCATGCTTTATTTAACTGGAACACATTGTCATTTGTACCTCATCTGTTCCTATATATCCTATATATATTCCTATATGTCTGTGCAGATACATTTGCTTTAGTGGAGCGATGGTTAAGGTGACACATGGGTATAATATTGGCGGAGACCAAAGAGAGAGAGAGAGTAGAGCCAAAATATCGGAGGCTCATTTCATTTGCATGGGTATTAATGTACACGTGTTGTGATTTGTGTAAAACAATTACACCAGAGCACACCGATGTGTCGACAGTTTCAGAAGCCAGTCAGTAGTCAGACAGAAATTTGACCTACTGCTGATTTAGCTGAAGAAATGGATCGTCAAGAACAGAACATTGCTTTATTGCATGATTTAGGTTTGTATAGAGGGCTATTTATTCAGGATTACTATACGCCGTATTTAAAAGCAGCCATGCTCACATCATGTGCAATACGAATTTACACAGCACCTGTAAACGTCTTCCATACAGAGCACGGCTAGCTCCAGGCCTTGGGAGAGTAAAGCGTAGGGTGTGTAAACAGCGTTAGGGTGAGCCAGGTGTGTGAGGCGGGTTGTGGACGGAGATCATGGCCTCTTTTCTGAGCTCCATTTTTTTTTGATGGATGAATCAGCTTTCTACTGCCCTGCTGCCTGATAGACCCATGCAGGGAGAGCAGGATGAGAGAACAGCAGCGTGGAGGGCAGGAGCATGGGATGAAAAGATTGAAAGGGAGAGGAAAGGGAGGTGGGAAGGTGATGCACCACTGCGTTTTGTGCTGGTAGTGAAAGGAGGAAGAGAAACGGAGATGAGATTTGAGCCACGATGGACCTAGTAATCGGAGTTCTTCTCCTTTCAATCTGCTCTATTTCACAATTCAGAGATCTTTCTTTCTTTTTCTCTTCCACAGTTCGTTAGGACGATTACGTTAGTAGATTAGTTTAATTTACATCTGCATGTCTGAGCTCAAAATAGACACGTTGATCTTTTTATATATTAACAGTATATCTAATATCAGGATGTTTTAGTATGTACACATGGTACCTACTGGCACGTGGTTTGCCGATATAGATAAAGACTATAGAAGCGAGTGAATCCGATTTTTCTTCCTGTGGTGTAATTCTGGGTGCATCTCCAGTAAGATTTCTTCACTACTCTACAGCAATGTACCGTCACAAAACTTAACCTTAACTTCACAAAGTGACAAAAAGTTGTTCTTAGGAATTTTGTCCAAAAACACTTAATAATAAATGTGAGCACACACATCGTTACAGTCCATGTTTGAGGTTTCCTGTATTATTTTGTACTTGTGTTTCTGACTCAGACTGCCAGGGGGTGCTCGTCTAAGGTCATTTCTCACAGCTTGTTTCCTACAACTGCTTTTGGCGTTTCAGCGCTGTCCATCAAACAGGAAATAGCCCCACAGCTGAGCAGTGTAGTGCTCTGGCATTATGTGCTTTAGAAAAGCCTGATTTGGCCAATCACAATGCTTCCTCTCTCCCATTAAAGAAGATGCTGGTGTGTCCTGCTAATGCTGGTGGCCACTGTGCTTGAAAACCCCCTCTTACTCTCTGTGTGTCTCTCCAGTCCTTTGTTCTGGTCCCTCTTTGGGCCAACTCTAGTGTGTACAGCCCCATAGCCAGCGTGATGAATTGTGGTTTCACAGCAGGAGGTTTTAACAGCCCCTGTGAGAGCTGTCTTCTTCCAACACTGTCACACTGAACCATCTCATTTTATCCTCACCGATAAACCCTTTTTTTTTTCTTTTAAAGCGTTAACCACTCTAGCACTTCTGTTGGTCCTGTGAGGAAGGGGATTGACTTTAAGGCTTGGATAGAACCCATTTCAGCAAACGTTTTGGCGTATAAACGAGAGCTAGTGCATATTGGTATTTGTTTTGGCTTTAGCTGATCGTGGCGTTCATCACGGCTAAGTATAGGGCGCGTTCCTATTTATTTATTTTTTATTGATTTAGACATCGGGGTGGATTTTTTTTTAAGCAGCTTTAACTAGATTAAAGAATGATTTCCTTTAAAATCTTCTCGACAGAGACTGATCTGACTCCTTGAAACACAAGATAAACATTTTGTGGATGGATCAGTGAGGCGATCCTGAGCTCAGGTTCCCGTCTCTCTGGAGTGGATTTCCTCCAGTTTCTTTCCAGCTATTAAAACCATGCCTTTCTGTGGATTGCCTACACTCGATCATTTCAGTTTTATTAATACAGCGTTTTTAACCGTAGAGCTGATTCACAGAATTTAAGATATGGTATAAACAAACAAGAGGCAACACTAGCAAGGAACATCCTCCTTGAGCAGACTCCATCCTCTTGAATGAATGGGTGTTTGCGTGATGCCCTGTGATGTGTGTTTCTCCTCGGGAACCCGGTTTACCTTGGAAAGGTTTTCGATTCACTGCAGACGAATATGAAAGACGAAAGATTCTTCAACGAGATGTTAATCTGAACTATGTTTAAATACACACATCACGCACAGCACCCGAATACTGTCTTCTTTTTTTTTTTTTGTAAAATATAAAGGATAGGTTGTGAAAATTACAGCATTGGTTCATTCCCAATTTACATTTAAATAAGAGAAAACAATTTGTCTGAAAAAGTCTGTAGGCTGCCGGAGAGCCGAAGCGAATCAGCTCGAATAACCGCCATATTTCACACATTTGATTCTTCGTTTCCGACGCCTGTAATTTGGCTGCCAACCTGGTCCTCTGTTGCCGGCGGAATGAAAAAAGAAAAAATCATAATCAATTTCTTAAACTCTGAAACATCCTGAATTAGAAAAAGCAGTAAGGGAGGAAAGAGTAGGCGGCGCCAGTCAAATCGAAGTGCAATCCAAACACATGACATTTTGTTTTGACGTGGAGATCAGAGGTGATGATGGAGGGTGGAGGGTGGTGGTGTGTGTGTGTGTGTGTGTGTGTGTGTGTGTGTGTGTGCACCGACCTCCGAGTGTGTGTGTGTGTGTGTGACTGATTTCTGCGAATGTGTAATTTCACTCTCTCTCTCTCTCTCATCAATGCTGGATGATTATCACTTAGTGTGTGTGTTTATCCTCGCATTGTGTGTTGTTGATTGTATTTTCTAATATGCGCATTCAGAGTAAAGGACATCATCAGGAAATGGCTTCGTGTGTCGCCTGGTCCCGACGGAGCTGTCATTAATAAACGCTCATTAAATAGAGGTGACATATAGACGGGCAATTTAACACCCAGCTTCGACCACTGTGTCATTCAGGATTCATTTATTTAATTCAGATGCCTTCAATGCGATTGGCTGGATCTGTCCCCACTTAGCAGCCTCTCACATCTCTGTCTGTTTATGGCCAATCTTTAAGGATGTAAATTTGACCTTAAAGAAAGCATGCAGGTATGTCGGAGTGTAAAAAGGTGGCGGGGAAGGGAATGCGTAAGGTCGTGCGGCGACACTGAAGACGAATGATATGTACACGCTTGTGTCTGATAAAGTACTGTAATTAT
>NC_080718.1:24558156-24623156 GCF_019097595.1 Hemibagrus wyckioides | reverse complement strand
CCTTCACTTCACAGACACCTGCTTGCAATTCACAAAAATCTCTGTCATGAACTCACTGTGGCTTTTCAAAGTCTCACAAAGTCTCTGTCATCTCTCTCTCTCTCTCTCCCTCTCTCTCTCTCTCTCTCTCTCTCTCACGCTCTCATAGCTCCTGCGAGAAAAACACGATAATACTGTTTTGATTGCCGAAACGCTCCAACAAAAGAAGCTCTTGGGGAAGTATAACAGAGGTCAGTTCCAGTCTCTGTAACCCTGCACACACACGTGCGCCGCATCACCTCTGATCTCTAAGACAATACACACACTTGTATCATAATTACAGCAGAGATTCGATGCAGGGGTGTTTTTATACTCGGAGTCCTTGAGTGCTGCAATATTTTGAGGTCTGTCGATGCCACAATTCAGACACCAGTCACATTTATTACTTCACTCTGTGTGTGTGTGTGTGTGCGTGTGTGTGTGTGTGGGTTTATACTGAGTTATACTGGGGGCTAAATGTCCTCTTGATGATGAGAATACATGACATTTTCAACATTGTGAGGGAAGCTGAGTGAAAATGTCTATCTCACAAAGACAGTAATTCATGACTCTGTGTGTGTGTGTGTGTGTAGTGTCTCGGTATGCGGTGGAGGAGTACGAGGCCTTGCAGGCTGATCTGGAGCTGGAGAAGGATTTGCGTGTAGAGGCAGAGAGTTTTGCACACAAGGTGAACACGCACAAAACACCCACCCACCCACACACACGCACATGCACTCGGTTTATCCAGTGGTATATAAAATCTGCCAGGGCCATCAAGCAAACCATGACAAAGTGCATCAAACAGGAAATCAGCGGCGTAGGTTGGGTGTGCAGGGTTAGTAGTAGGCCAACACGTACATGAAAAGAAACAAGGCTCATCACATAGAATGAATCCAAACAGTGATATTGGTGTGGTGACCTGAAAAATATATGAATATCAAAAAAGAATTTTTGATATGTTCCCATAGGCATAACATTATGACATACATGTATCTCCTCATCATGACATTATCTCCTCATCATGGCACCTGTTAGTGGGTGGGATATATTAGGCAGCAAGTGAACATTTTGTCCTCAAAGTTGATGTGTTCGAATACATAAGTATTTACAAGCATAAGGATTTGAGCGAGTTTGACGAAGGGCCAGATTGTGATGGCTAGACCACTGGGTCAGAGCATCTCCAAAACTGCAGCTCTTGTGGGGTGTTCCCGGTCTGCAGGGGTCAGTATCTATCAAAAGTGGTCCGAGGAAGGAACAGTGGTGAACCGGCGACAGGGTCATGGCCGGTCAAGGCTCATTGATGCACGTAGAGAGAGAAGGCTGGCCCGTGTGATCCGATCCAACAGACGAGCTACTGTTGCTTAAATTGCTGAAGAAGTTAATGCTGGTTCTGATAGAAAGGTGTCTGATAGGTACATATATATACACTACTCACAAAAAGTTAAGGATATTTGGCTTTTGGGTGAAATTTATGGAAAATGTAAAAAGTTCATGCTACAGTAATATTATATCATGAAAGTAGGGCATTTAAGTAGAAGCATGCAGTGGTGATTTCCTCATCTCAAACAATTTATTGAAACTAAAGCCAACAACAGTGGTGGGTATACCACAACAAGAAATGTCAATGTCTCAATAATTTGTCATGTGCCCTTGACCATCAATTACAGCTTGACAACGACGTCTCATGCTGTTCACGAGTCGACTTATTGTCTGCTGAGGCATGGCATTCCACTCTTCTTGAAGGGCGGCCCTCAGGTCATTGAGGCTCTGGGGTGCAGGGTTATGAGCCTCTACACGGCAACTCAGCTGATCCCATAGGTTTTCTATATGATTCAGGTCTGGAGAAAGTGCAGGCCACTCCATTTGAGGTACCCCAGCCTCCAGCAGCCGTTCCCTAATGATGCGACCTCGATGAGCTGGAGCATTGTCGTCCATGAAGATGAAATTAGGCCTGTGTTGTTCATGCAGGGGCACAATGACTGGATTAATGATGTTACTCAGGTAGTATTGGCTTGTCACTGTACCATTCACAAGATGGAGGGCAGTTCTGTATTGTGTAGACACACCTGCCCAGACTGTAACACCACCACAACAGTGGCTGATGCATAGTGCTCTCCTTGACGTCTCCAACATCCATCATCATCATCATTTCTGCTCAACGTGAATCGACTTTCCTCAGAGAACAGCACTGAGGCCCACTGGTCCCTCGTCCAGCATAAATGCTCCCTGGCCCGACGCCTCTGCCTGGTGGTGTGGTCAGGTACCCTTGCAGGTCATCTAGCACACAGACCACGCTGATGTAAATGGTTTCGAATGGTCTGACGTGACACTTGGGTGCCTCTCACCTCCCTTAAATGTGCCTGGAGTTGAGTGGCATTCATCATCCGGTTCCGCAGGGCACTGTTCACAGTAAAGCGGTCATCAACGTGGGATGTGGCCATAGGACGTCCACTTCTATGCCTTTCTGTGACTCTTCCAGTCTCTCTGTATCTCTGTTGCAACCTGCTGATGACACTCTGTGACACTCTAAGCTCAGTGGCCACTTCCCTCTGAGAACATCCTGTTTGAAGCCTCACAATGGCGAGGTACTGTTGATCAATTGTTAGGTGTGGTCTTGGTCTCATGATGTCAGAATGTGAACAGCATGATGAAGAGGACTGTTTAAATACCAATTCTAATTGAACCAGAAAATGTATTGGTCGATTCATGGATCGAACACCAGTTGTGAATTTTGCTATTAAGCACCTTGTTAGAGAACAGCAAGTTCTGCAAAAAGTACTGAAACACTGAACAGTTGGACATGTGCATTCAAAAGTGTAGAGAAGGTCAAATTAAGTTCACCTGGAAAGGTTATAGTGCATTTAAGGTGCATCCTGAAATTTCACCCGAAAGCCAAACATCCTTAACTTTTTGTGAGTAGTGTATATATAAATAACATTCTAACATACTTATAACATTTCAACTGAGCATCACAGAAAATTTGACAGTCTGTATCGTATTTCACTCTGAATCGATTAGCCTTGTGTCTGTTCTACTATGATCCAAAACTGACCAGCAACATAATCAAAGTAATGTTCACACACACATCAACCATCCGAATGGGGAAATGTGTGATTTCAGTGATTTTGACCATGATTCTGACTCTAGAGTTTACTCAGTGTGGTGGAAAAAAACAAAAAAACATCCGGTGAGGCGCAATTTTGTTGATAAGAGAGCTCAATGGAGAATGGACAAACTGGTTACAGCTGATAGAAAGGCCACAGTAACTCAGATAGCAGCTCTGTACAACATTTGTGAGTAGGAAAGCATTTCAGAATGAACAAGAAGTTAAATCTTAAGGCTGATGAGCTACAACAGTAGAAGATCACATCAGGTTCCTCTTTTGTCAGCCAAGAACAGAAATCTGAGGCTGCAGTGGATGCAGACGCACCAAAACTGGACTTGTACTGATCTTGATTTCTACTGAAGCACACAGACCATAGGGTCAGAATTTAGCACCAACAGCATGAACCCATGGATCCAATCTGCATGGTGTCAACAGTCCAGCTGGTGGAGGTGGTGTAATAATGTAGAGAGTGTTTTCTTGGTACACTTTGGGCTCGTTAACACCAATTAATTATCACTTAAAAGTCACAGCCTATTAGAGTATTGTTGCTGACCATGTGCATCCCTTCATAGCCACAATTAACCATCTTCATATTCTTCTGCTTACTGTGTGATGATGTACCATGTCACAAGGCAAAAGTCTCCTCAAACTGGTTTCATGAACAGCTCAGTGTTCTTCAGCGGCTTTCCCAGTTACCAGATCTGAATCTGGAAGAACACCTTTGGGATGTGGTAGAACCGGAGATTCTCCGCATGAAAGAGCACCTGAAAAATCTGCATGACCCAGTGATTATGGATCAGGAACCTTTCCATGTCACAAAGAACTGAGGGTTATGCGAGCACAGTGTGGCCCTACCTTGTATTAGTAGACTTCAGCCTGGATTTTCAACCAGGATTATACCACAAATAACAGTTCATCGGCATTTTCAAGTCATCCCAGAGACCCGAGATGAGATGACTGAGCAAAGAATTGGTGTCTTTGGTGAGGAGAGATTATACAGTAAAAGCATGCAAACATTGTCATTATCAGGAACTCCCTAATAATGACAGTGAAGGTGTCTGTGTCTCACAGTCAAAGTCAAATTCCATTTTTAGGATAAACTCTATAATTAACAGATACCCATCTCAGACATTCAGTAAATCTGTCTAGCAAAGGCTTCTTAGAAAACCACGACGCTACGAGATTGACGGTTCGTACAACAACTAGCTACTTACAGTTATTGAGCAAATCTTATAAAAATGTCACTTTTATGAAATGTCATGCACACGTTCATTCGACAAGCTGGCCTAGCGAGATCTGTGGTTTAAATTGAAGGACTGAGAAAACTAAAAAACTTGAACATGGGTGGTGTATATATTCCTTCAGAGTTTTACCTCCTGAAGGAATGCAGGACAATTCACCAGGGCTGCTATTCGTACGCTTTCAGATGACAGAGGCATGAGCTCATCTCCCTCAACCATTTCTTATACACGTTTTCTTAAATATCCATGACCTTCAGCCTTTCATTGAACTGTAGGTGTTTGCGCTTTTTAATCTAGCTGCTAACATTAATGTCAGGAATGCTGTGTAGCTTCTGAGTCAGCGTGCCCACTAAACATTAACAATAGATATCTAATTAACTTCTTTTGGTCAGCGGTATAGAAGATATGCGTACACAGATTCTTACAGATCTAATATGGATACTTATTAAAGCTACAGAAACAGAAACGTATTCAGTTTATTGTCCAAAACATCATGAGAGATCAGTCTGATGCCATGTATGGTCAAGAGTGCAAGAGGGCAGTGACCTCAGGGTGGGAGGTACAGCATACGCTCTAGCCCCTGTCAATCACAGGGTGAGAAAAGACCAAATTATGAAGAAAATGGGAGGAAAAATTGTTCTAGGGTTAGGGTTAGGGTTAGATTTGCACAATAACTGAGAGTAGCTAGTTGTTAGACAACCAAATTACGAGGGATAATGGGAGTAAAAAACTGTTCTACATTATGAATTGTCATAGCTCAGTTAGCTTAAGATGCTGAATTGTGGGTAGTGTTAGCTCAGTGCTTAAGACGTTGGACTATTTGATGAGCTAAAGTCAATCTCGCTATACCAAAGACAGACTCAGTCGTCTCATTTCAGGTCTTCTTTCAGGTTATTTCTTTTTACACACCATAGCTGAAAATCCTGGCTGAAGTCTAGCACGGCGAATCTTGCTCGGATATCTCAACATTAAGATGTGCATTTTATTATCAACTCTATCCTAACATACAGAAGGGCCTCGCTTTACCTTCATAACAGCCTCAATTCTTTGTGACTCCGCAAGATGTTAGAGACATTCCAGGTCCATGTTGACTGGGTCATGTGGATCATGTCCTTGAGCAACACCCTAACCCTCAACTGCTCAGCTGTATGGAATGAGATTAATGTAAGATGTTCTAGATAAGGACATCCACCAAATATCTAAAGTGTAATGTGTAAAAGGAGTACAGCGGAAATGTGCAACTCCACAATGCCATTTATTCTCTTTTATCACACCTTTGTTACATGTTATGCTTACTCATAAATGACTGATATCAAAATAGCAAGCTGATTCATCAGTTCTTCTTACAGGGTAACATTATACCGTTGTTGTTAGGCAGCAAAATCCCCCGCATTGGATTAACACCCCTAGGGTTGAATTAACACTCTACAGTGTTTATAGAAGTCTAACTGGACACACAAATGAACTCTCTGGGGATTTTGTGTTATTAATTGTACATTTAGGGTAGCTGCACAATGTTAGTCGAATTTTAGACTAGCCTAAGCTGTAATTTACACCCGTTTCCATGGATACAATTGAGCATGGTTGTATAGTATGAGTATATAGTACATTTTTAATTGATTGTAAAGCCAGAAACATGTGTGTGTGTGTGTGTGTGTAGATGTTAGTGGAGAAAAAGAAGCTGAAGAGACAGAGTCAGGCCTTGATGCAGAGTGTTTCACCTTCTGAAGCTCTGGATAATGCTCTCAAAGAGATTGCTGCACTCACACACACTATGGAAACACAACGGTTGGAGCACCAACAACAGGTAAACACACACACACAAACAACCACTACACCAGTTACCAAAAGATTTGAATAGGGAACTGGTCAGATATCTGACCCTCAAGGTCAGATCCTTTTGGAGACTTCACCAAGATATAAAAACATTCACACACATGCAGACATACATTTATACATGTTTCTTATACCAAAAGGAGAACCTACAGCTGTGTGTGTGTGTGTGTGTGTGCGCATGTGCACATGCATGTCTTTATGTTATGTGCCCCCAGCTGAAGCTTTTAGAGGATGAACTGCACAGCTCTGAATTGCGAAAGCAGTTGTCT
The DNA here is from genome assembly GCF_019097595.1 of Hemibagrus wyckioides. Lineage (NCBI taxonomy): Eukaryota > Metazoa > Chordata > Actinopteri > Siluriformes > Bagridae > Hemibagrus > Hemibagrus wyckioides. The sequence continues at coordinate 24,616,686 of NC_080718.1, read as the reverse complement.
GTGTTGGAGAGGAAGACTGCTGTGCTGGAGGAAGAGCGGAAAGATTTTATGGAGAAATGTTCCAGAGCTGAGACTGAGGCCAAGGACCTCCGCTTCACTGGTATACACACACACACACACACACACACACACACTCAAACACACCTCTCACATATACACACCATTTTATTCTTAAACATACAAACAGCTTCGGACAAACAAAACCTTATTTGACACAAACACCAAGCTTCAGATAGAACATGCTTCTCAAGTTCACACTATTCACCTCTCACACACACATACACACACACACACACACACACACACTGTGTTTATAAAGAATAATGTAGTAATTGACAGATGCACCAACAGTTTTGCATAATGTGATGACAAAAAAGACAACATAGTGTGATGTTATAGGAAAATACTCAACGGCAACACCGTGTGATAATATGGTGTGTGTGTGTGTGTGTGTGTGTGTGTATGTATATGTGTGTGTGTGTCTGTGTTGTAGTGGAGGAACTACAGAAAAAGCTACAGCAGGTGTCAAATCCTGTACCTGCCCCAGCTCCTCCTCCACCTCCTCCTCCACCACCTCCTCCTCCTCCTCCACCTTCAGTCTCAGCCAACCCTCTCAGGTAAAAGTGTGTGTCTGTGTGCTGTTAGAGCTATATACACAAAGGGCTGGACAATATGACAATAAAATAGTACTATGATCTTATCCTTACTATAAGGGGGTGTGGTAGCTTAGTGGTGAAGGCATTGGACTACTGGTCAGAAGGTTGTCAGCTTAAATCCCAGGTCCACTAAGCTGCTAACGCTGGGCCCTTGAGCAAGGCCCTTAGCCCTGTACGTCACTCCGGATAAGTGCATCTGCCAAATTCATTATGATATTATTTTCTGATATTTAGTCAGTTCATCTGATATTTTATATAGAACCTTTAAAATTAATGTGAAACTTAAATTACTATTAAAATTTAACATTGTTTGGGTTTTTTAGAGTAATTAAATACCCAGGGGCACTGTGGATTAGAGGTCAGTCCCCCAGCCCAAAGACATGTACTGTAGACTGATAGGCACCTCGAAAATAGTAGTGTGTGTACGAGTGTGTGATTGTGTTCTGTGAGGGTTTGACCCCTGCCTTGTGCCCCTGGTCCCCTGGCTTAGGCTTCAGGCTTCAGGCTTCCTGTGACCCTGTGTAGGATATGTGCTACAGAAAATCGTGAAAGGAGACCTTACACACACACACACACATAATTTTTGTCATATTGTAATTATTTATGTATTACATAAAAATTTATTATATAGATATACATATTATATAGATATGTATATATATACATAAGCATGTATTATATATTACAATTATTAATAACAATATTATTACATATTAAACATTAACATTAAACATGTTATTAGCTGGCATTTATTAACCCTAGTGTTCCCGTGTAGAGAGTGCTGGAGGAAAAAGTTCAAATCAAGTTGCCCTTTTTTAAGTAAAACACTCAATTTTTAGGAGTTAGGATTGAACACGTGACATGCAAGTATTATTTTGTCGTAAAATATAAGACCCAATCATACAGCAGTATGCAAATGAAGACAGTACAATATTAGTGTAGGCAAAAGGTTTAGGGTTGGGTCTGTTTCTAATTTGTAGCTTCATAGAATCTGGGTTACTTTATGAGAATAAAAGTGTTTTCTGTTATTTAATGTCATTTGTGTGGAACCACACCATCAAGCAATTTACTCTTAAATGTGGGGGAAAAAAACATTCTGAGCTTGAAAGCCGACTTTAAAAGCTAATGGCTTTTGCAGTTTCTTTGACATTGTGATGTTTCTAAATTAAGAACACTGCAAGGATGACTTCTGTGTAAGATGAAATGGACTAATTGAAAGAAACGGTATAAAACCGTATCATCTGTATTAGCCGAAGCTAAACGTGTTTGTGTATTAAGACCAAAATTACTGGCATGCTTTTTAAAGGCAGTTATTAAATAAGAAATCCATGAAGATGGAAAACTTCATTTGGTGTCTATTAGGTTCAATCAGACTGATGACGATTATTTGTTTTGATTTTGCTCAACGATCGGGTTTGAACAGAACGCTGTCGGACTGAACTTGGGTTCGGAATTAGAGCTTCAGGCTGTAAATGAATTTTGTTTAAAATTTCCAGCTCGGGTCTGTAATCTCTTTCTTTATTCATTGTGGAACCTAGTAAACAGATGTTCAGGTTTCTCAGATGATTTCCCTCTCTCACTGTTCCAGCTCACTCATGTCGTTACTACGTAAGAAGAAAGGCACCAATTGTGACATTCCTTTAGTAGAGAAAGACGCAGCACCGAAAGATCCAGGTAAGACCACAAGTTAGTCCATATACTGCTTTGATGGTTTCAGCACTGTTAATGTACACTAATCAGGCATAACATTATGACCACCTGCCTAATGTTGTGTTGGTCCCCCTTTTGCTGCATAAACAGCCCTGACCCATCATGCACTCTGTATTCTGACACCTTTGTATCAGAACCAGCTTTAACGTCTTCAGCAATTTGAGCAACAGTAGCTCGTCTCTTGGATCGGATCACACGGGTCAGCCTTCAGTCCTCACATGCATTAATGAGCCTTGGCCGCCCATGACCCTGTTGCCGGTTCACCACTGTTCCTTCCTTGGACCACTTTTGATAGATACTGACCACTGCAGACCGGGAACACCCCACAAGAGCTGCAGTTTTGGAGATGCTCTGATCCAGTGGTCTAGCCATCACAATTTGGCCCTTCGTCAAACTCGTTCAAATCCTTACACTTGTCCATTTTTCCTGCTTCTAACACGTCAACTTTGAGGACAAAATGTTCACTTGCTGCCTAATATATCCCACCCACTAACAGGTGCCATGATGAGAAGATAAACAGTGTTATTCACTTCACCTCTCAGTGGTCATAATGTTATGGCTGATCAGTGTATTCATGTAAATTGTGAACAAAATGTCCTTAAAAAATAGAGTAGGAAAAAAACAAATGTGTAAATAAAACTGAAATATTTGAAGGTTTCATTGAGGCACAAAAAAATCATAGGAATGAAAAGAAAATGAAATGAATAAATCCATAGCAAGGTTTTTGTTCCAATCTCAGCACTTATTATATTTTATTCCATCCTCCTGTGCCTTATTCTTTAACATAAATTGCGTATCATCCACTAAAAGGAAAGATTATAAAATTTCTCATTTGTATTTTCTGACCTTTTCTGAAGCTTCATTAATTTTCATGAAACATTTCGGTAACGAGGAACTTTTACGTTATAACGAGTTTCCGAGAAATAATTTCAACTCTTTTTTTTTTCTTTTCTTTTTTTTTTATCTGATTTTCACTGAAATTCACAACCCGCCTGCGTTCACCAGTATGCATGTGAAAGAAATTCATTTCATTTTCAAAGCGCTCTTTCCTACCTCTGATATGTAGGAGGTTTGTGACATCAACATTTTAGGCCTCTTCCAAAAATAACAGTTTTCTGAAAGTGCACTGAAAATGACAGAGCCATTAAGCAATGTGAACGTGACAGATTTCAATTATTATTAAATGCTTTTTAAATGTCAGCAGGGCCTGAAAAACAGCTATGAAGGTATCACTGTGTAATCCCAAACCAAAAAAAGTTAAACTCGTTCTGTTGAATCATGAGGATTTGCGATGAGGATGATGAAGAAATTATAATTAATATACACAGGGTGTTGATGTAGATACTAATCCACCCTGATCTTAATGGCAGTTTCTCTTGTTGCACCACACCAGTAACATCAATTATATTCTTTAAAACAAATGAAAAGCAACAAGGGAAAAAAAAAAGTTTGACTCCTACGAACTTCTTTGACCTTCTGCTTTTGGAAGTTTTGTATTTTATTATATGTAAGAGAATTCACTTTTATTTCAAACGACCTTGGTTTAATTTTGGGCCGTGACATTTACATAAAACCACCCAGTTCTGCCATTAAGCACTAAAATATGTGCTCCATTCACTGACGTAAAAACGCTAATGAATTTCCCATTTGTTTTTGCCCGAGTGCAAAACATATCGACCTGCCACAGAATGTGAAGTCAGCGCACACAGAGCGGCCACATTTGCGGGATTGAATGTGAGCAAACATGACCAAGGCTAAATTCCTCGCTGATTCAATTTGTCGGGAATTCCTGGCGTTAGAAAAAATAAAATCCGTTTTTGTGGTCAACTCTGAATGAAGCTTTAAAAGAAAAACTTCATTTCTGCTCATTCGCCCTGCAGTCATGACTGGATGTTAAATCATTTGAAATCATTTTGTTCATTTGTGAATTGTTCCTCGGGGATTCTCTGTCTGATTACTATGAAGAGATGCTTCCTATTTGTTTGGGGGTGGAAATGTTGCTCTTAAATGCATTTATTATTCAGATACTTTTTATGTGTTGTTTTAGAGAAGGACATTAGACAACAGGCTGTGTCCGAGATGATGGACAGAATTAAAAAGGGCATTCAGCTGCGGCCAGTTGGACAGACAGCCAACAGGGCCAGACCACAACAGGTAAAACACACACACAATAATAATAATCATTCAACATAATTTATTTAATATTTAACATTTGATGACAGGGCAGCACAGTGGCTTAATGGTTAACACTGTTGCCTCACAGCAAGAAGGTCCTGGGTTTGAATCCCAGGTCAAACAGGAAGAGGCGGAGTTTGTGGTTATCACTGTTGCCTCACAGCAAGAAGGTCCTGGGTTTGAATCCCAGGTTTGAACAGGAATGGGCGGAGTCTGTGTGGAGTTTGCATATTCTCCCCGTGCCTGCATTGTTTACCCAGGGTATTTTGGTTTCCTCCCACAGTCCAAAAACATGTACATTAGGTTGATTGGTAATTCTAAATTGCCCGTGTGTGCGGTTGTCTGTCTATATGTGTGGACCTGTGATGGACTGGCGACCTGTCCAGGGTGTACCCCTGCCTTTCGCCCAATGTGTGCTGGGATAGGCTCCAGCAGATCCCCGTGACCCTAATTAGGAATAAATTGGATGGAACATTTGATGACATGTCCTGACTGGACACCCTGTATATATATACTTGTCCAAATCCAGCAACTTTGTTAACTCATTAACTTATTAACATTTCTCAGTCACAGTGAGATTATTGGTTACATTTATTTTTTTGGCAAATTTGATGAAGCTTAAACCATTATGCTAAAACTTCCCCAGTCAGGTTTCCCAGTGAGCTCTTGCTCAGTAAATTAAAAAATTGCCTTCTTCCAGCAGATTAGTTGAGATGCTACTACAACTAACAATATTAGGTCCTAAACTCTGGGGATTTCTGTTAGACCTTCATTAAAGAATAATAGATGGAACAAAAATTAGGTATGAAGTAGAACACCTGACATGCTGCTAGAGGAAAATGATCAGGTTGGTGTGGTGAGGTGCAGCCTGACATCACATCCTTGAAGTGTTTTATTCCTGTTATACCACTCCAGTTTGCTAGCTTTTACTTTCTTTTGCTTAGTAACAAGTGACACCTTATACATGTTGATCTTGTTTGTTACGTTGGACAAAAAAACAGATTAGTACCTGTTATCACTTATAGGCAGGGGCAATACCATGATCAAGAAGGTTTTTTGCTCAAAGTGAGGCTGACAGCTGTGCTGACCTTTGCGAATTCCTCAAATGCGGGAATCTCGACTGCATAAATATGTCCACTGGTGGCTCAAGTGGTTAATGCTCAGGGTTGTTGATTGGGGTTCAAGCCCTAGCACTGCCGAGCTATGACTGATGGACCCCTGAGCAAGGCCCTTAACCCTCACTGCTCCAGGGGTGCTGTATCACGGCTAATGTCCACAGTTGGGATTTGCAGAGAGAGAATTTCACTGTGCTGTAATGTATATGCGACAGATAAAGGCTACTATCTATCAGCTTTAAACAGTCATTCCCTCAAAAGTGCAGCTTGTTACTTCCCTATTGTGGGAAATTTACAGCTTTAACCCTGAATCCTTTTAATAACGTTCAATATACATTTAGTTATTATTAATCTATATATTATTAGGCTTTGACGCGTTGGTGTGAATGAGCTGTTATTATAGAAACAATAACGTATCAGAACCAGCGCATTAATATAAACCTGCGGTTTGGGTTACAGCCGTCACTACCGTCAGAGCTGCCTTAGAAAATTAATCAACACCTTCTAACGAATCAAAATCAATAACTCAACAGCACAGTGGTTTACATTCAGATAATTGTCGCTTATTCCGTCTGATTGCTATTGATACTGTTTATTTGTTGTTTCTTTTCTGAAACAGAGGGAGCGAATACCGTCTGGCTCTGCCATTCAGGAACTTAAAGGGATTTTGGTAAATACATATTTTTTTTGTTTAAATACATTGTTTGTGTTGTTTGAAATGAAAAAATCTATCTTTGCTAAATTACCATTACTCATTATGAGCAAGTAAACATTAGCATTGTTCTCTTCACGGTCATGTCTGGCTTTACCTGCGAGCAGTTTTGTATGTATGTGAGTAGAAAATGAGAACGCTCAGAATAAAAACTAATTCATTGAAAAAACATAATGACGGCCTAATACAGTCTTCTGCAATTGCGGTAACGGCTTAAAAATAGGCCATTTTGTGGCGCGGACCAATAAGCTGATGGATAAACCGTATCGATAAGACGTCTCTAGCTCCAGAATTTTCTCCACACTAACGGCTGGTGCAGGTGTTTGAAAGTCCGAGTTCTCCTAATGTTGGTGTGGGGTTCCTCCGGGTTCTCCAGTTTCCTCCCATCTTCCAGAAACATGCCAATATGTCATCTGGTTGCGATAAATTGCCCCTAGGAGAGAAAAGAGAAAGACTGTAGATCCACTGCAACCTTGACTAGGATAAAAATGAATGAATTTCCAGAAAGTTTGACTTCCTGCACTACACTTTGCTGAGCGCAACTCAATCTAAACTGAAATTTGCTGGAATTTTAATAAGAGCAAAGTATGTGGATTTTATGCTAATTAATACTCCATCACCCCTCACAGAACCTTAAACTTCATCACTCACCTTTTTTTTTTTACATTTTTGGCACTTTGAACAAATTCCTATGATTCTGAATGTAATTGTTCATATCTGAGCGGGTGGGCTGTTTTGTGGGTGGAGCCTGACGTGACTTTCTCTGTGTACAATCTACACAGACCTCTGTGAAACGCCCCTCCCCCTGCCCCTCCCCTCCTGCAAGACCCTCCTCCCCGGATGCACAGTCTGAGCTCCAGAAAGTCCTAATGAAACGACGAGGAGTACTGGAGACTGCAAACGATAACAGTGAGTCTCTCTCACTCACTCTCTCTCTCTCTTTCTCTCACACACACACTTTTACCATTTTCTCACTTTTTTTTTCACCCTTTCCCTCCCCAGCAGTGTCAGCTCAGCCCTTTCCCAGCAGTGTTCTGGATCTGACCCGGGTTAAGATACCTCCCATCAGTGCTGATAAAAGTGCCAATAATGACAACATGCAACACTGACACCTCAACACCTACACAAACCCGAGCTGTGAGTATTGTGTATACAGGTTTACTGAGTTAGGTATATTAGGGAAGAGCTCTAAATGATGCTGTTTTTCCCCCCAGTCAAGACAATAGTGTTAGTTTTGTAACATATACTTCCTCCAAGTTCTACACCATTTAGTCTATGTCCTAATGCCTGCCATTTTTCGAGGTATCTACCTCACCATCATTTTTTTTGTGTCTGGAAATCCATCCATTGTAAGCTTTAGAGCTGATCCTTATTACAAAGCAAGGTTAAGACCCAGTCCTGTTTCTGAAGCTCTTCCATCTGTCACCTTGTAATTCTTTAATGTCCGTTGGTCTCATCCTTTAAGCTGATCCTGTTCATAAACCAAGGTTTAGACCCAGTCCTGTTTCTGAAGAGCTTCCTTCTGTCACCTTGTAATTCTTTAATGTTCGTTGGTCTCATCCTTGCTGTATCTAGCTAACTTGCTCTGGCAGTAGATCTACATGAACAAGCATTGGCTATGGTATTAACCAGGAGGTGACCTGGAGCTCTCATCATAACCAAACAAAACTTTTACCATCAGGAACCCGTAAGGAAGAAACCTTGATCTGGAAATCAGGCCAACTGGAGTTGGAAAAGCCTTGATTAAATATTTGTTCATTACAATTAGAAACACTTTGCACCTATTAATGTTATTTCCAGGAAGATTGCCCAACTTGAACCATTTTTTTTGGTTCATATTTCGATCCAGTGTTGCATTTTTAGGGTTTCATTTACATAATCCCACGGTAAACACTTTACAAATCGAAAGGCACTAGGATAATTTTTTGTGTATGAGTGTAAATATTTCTTTCCATAGCTGGAATTAACGATTATGGTTTGTTTGTAGTTCTTCCAAAGTATAACTGGAGACGCAACACAAGAGCAAACCTGTGTTAGTTTATTATGTCAAGTCTGAGAAGTGTGGATATTGCTGCTAATGTAGTGTTTAAAATTTTATGATGTGACTCTAAAAAACAGGCTTTAAACAGACAAAAACTTCTCTAACGATGGAATTTGGTGTAAAATCGTCCAAAATAAATGAATAAGTTCAGTCAAAATTTTTTTATCTAAAGCGGCGCCATGTTACGTTCCTAATCTTTTCATTTCTTGGAGGTCGTTTAAGCATCGGTACAGCAATAGAGGTTCCTCTTCTAGTGAAATAAAATCCAGTTTTTCCCACAGACATTGGAGATTGCTGGAGTTGCCTGTTGAGACAAAGTTATTCGCACATGTTTTGTGTGCATGAAGAGAGTTTGGGAGATGAGCACTGGAGCTTAGCCTTGAACGCTTGCCAAGTGTGTGTATTTTGAATGGCTATGTCTAGACCACTATTAATCCTGTATACACCCAATCAGTAATTACAGGGCGCTGGACATCTTTCTTCTCGTGTGCCTCTAACTCTCCTGATTGTTGTAGTCTTGTCAGCCGTGATGTTTTTCCTTTCTCTCTCTCTCTCTCTCTCTCTCTCTCTCTCATTGCTGTTGGATTCTTTATCGCCTTTTTATTTGTCACTGTTTTTAAACGCTCTTGTTTTGTTGGATACCTTTTTACAGCACAATGCTGTTCAATAGATGGCTCGTTCAGCTTTACAAAAAAGACATTCTTGTTAAAAAAAATGACACGAACGTAATCTCTGGGGAAAAATAAACACCTGTGAGGTTTTTTTAACTGTTGGGGAATTTGAAGAAAATATTAAATGGGTCGTATTAACACTGAAACACAAGTTTTTTTTTATTACAACACAGCGTTCATAGCTTAACCTTTCTGTATTTTTTATTTTAAAAAATATTTATTTTTTTAATTTTTATTATTCACTTTATCTGCTTTGACCCTTGTCTAAAACCTAAGAAACTAAACACTGATTTAGTCTTTTTTCTGCATATTATATAAATTGTGAAACCATCAATATATATATATGTATATATATATATATATATATATATATATATATATATATATATATATATATATATATATGTATATTTTAAAAATATATTGGGATTTCTTTTGGCCAAACAAAGCACTATTTTACACTGTACCCTTCTAAATAGTGTCTTTAATGCCAAGCTGGTGCTTTTATACAGTGTAAGTTATAAACTGGGTGTGTGGCACCTTACTATTTTATTTTCTCCACATAGGAGACAGGTAGTCGTAGAGCTTCCCCCCTTTTCACGGACAAGAAGCCGATTTCGGGTGACATCCACGTGTCCGTGATCTCGGCTGTTTCATGGCACGAGGTGAAACTTTTGTTCCGCGCCAAGAGAAACGCGAGGCCTTGCAACGACCTGCTCCTCTTCAGGAACAGAGCACATACCTGCTGTCAAGCACAGAGAAGGAGAGAGCTCTCGCACTCATTACTTATTAATGGATTGTGGGGTGATTGCAGGGCTTATGGGTTTCTTTTTCAAGGGGAAATTCAAAGTGTCGCCATTGACGGAGGTACACGCTATTGAAGGCGATTTTATTTTTTACTGAAGATCGAATAAGTACCCTTTGAGACGTGTCATTGTATAAAAAAATAATAATAAAACACTTGTAAATCCGCGGTATTCCTCGTCTCTGAGAAAGTGACAATGGAGTGAGCCGACACATTTGCTCACATGCTAAAATGATATTTTTGAAGTAGATGGAAATGAATGTTACTGTGGCTCCAAACTCCAGACAGCAGGATTACAGCATCTGATCCAGTGTTTGATTAATTATGTGTTTTACCTCATTTACATGGTTATACTACATGCAACATACACACACATATCTGTCCTAAACCAGGAGTTCTGTTAGTGTACTGTTTGTTAATGTAGTATTTGTTAGTGTAGTATTTGTTAATGTGGCATTTATTTGTGTAGTATTTGTTAGTGTCGTATTTGTTGGTGTAGTGTTTGTTGGTTTAGTATTTGTTAATGTAGTATTTGTTGGTGCAGTGTTTATTAGTGTAGTATTTGTTTGTGTAGTATTTGTTGGTGTAGTGTTTGTTAATGTAGTATTTGTTGGTGTAGTATTTGTTGGTGTAGTGTTTGTTAATGTAGTATTTGTTGGTGTAGTATTTGTTGGTGTAGTGTTTGCTAATGTAGTGTTTGTTGGTGTAGTATTTGTTAATGTAGTATTTGTTAATGTAGTGTTTATTAGTGTAGTATTTGTTTGTGCAGTATTTGTTAATGTAGTGTTTGTTAGTGTAGTGTTTGTTTGTGTAGTATTTGTTAATGTAGTATTTGTTGGTGTAGTATTTGTTAATGTAGTGTTTATTAGTGTAGTGTTTGTTTGTGTTGTATTTGTTAATGTAGTATTTGTTGGTGTCGTGTTTGTCGATGTAGTATTTGTTAATGCAGTGTTTATTAGTGTAGTATTTGTTGGTGTTGTATTTGTTTGTGTGGTATTTGTTAATGTAGTATTTGTTGGTGTAGTATTTGTTAATGTAGTATTTGTTAATGTAGTGTTTATTAGTGTAGTATTTGTTTGTGTAGATACACAGATATACAGAGGTAGTGTTTAGGTGTAGTATCTGTGTGTTTATTATATAGAGGTAGTGTTTAGGTGTAGTATCTGTGTGTTTATTACACAGAGGTAGTGTTTAGGTGTAGTATCTGTGTGTTTATTATATAGAGGTAGTGTTTAGGTGTAGTATCTGTGTGTTTATTATATAGAGATAGTGTTTAAGTGTAGTATTTGTGTGTTTATTACACAGAGGTAGTGTTTAGGTGTAGTATCTGTGTGTTTATTATATAGAGGTAGTGTTTAGGTGTAGTATCTGTGTGTTTATTATACAGAGGTAGTGTTTAGGTGTAGTATCTGTGTGTTTATTATATAGAGGTAGTGTTTAGGTGTAGTATCTGTGTGTTTATTATACAGAGGTAGTGTTTAGGTGTAGTATCTGTGTGTTTATTGTACAGAGGTAGTGTTTAGGTGTAGTATCTGTGTGTTTATTATATAGAGGTAGTGTTTAGGTGTAGTATCTGTGTGTTTATTATATAGAGGTAGTGTTTAGGTGTAGTATCTGTGTGTTTATTATATAGAGGTAGTGTTTAGGTGTAGTATCTGTGTATTTATTATATAGAGGTAGTGTTTAGGTGTAGTATCTGTGTGTTTATTATATAGAGGTAGTGTTTAGGTGTAGTGTCTGTGTGTTTATTATACAGAGGTAGTGTTTAGGTGTAGTATCTGTGTGTTTATTACACAGAGGTAGTGTTTAGGTGTAGTATCTGTGTGTTTATTATATAGAGGTAGTGTTTAGGTGTAGTATTTGTGTGTTTATTATGTAGAGGTAGCGTTTAGGTGTAGTGTCTGTGTGTTTATTATACAGATGTAGTGTTTAGGTGTAGTATCTGTGTGTTTATTATATAGAGGTAGTGTTTAGGTGTAGTATTTGTGTGTTTATTATGTAGAGGTAGCGTTTAGGTGTAGTGTCTGTGTGTTTATTATACAGAGGTAGTGTTTAGGTGTAGTATCTGTCTGTTTATTGTACAGAGGTAGTGTTTAGGTGTAGTATCTGTGTGTTTATTGTACAGAGGTAGTGTTTAGGTGTAGTATCTGTGTGTTTATTATTACAGAGGTAGTGTTTAGGTGTAGTATCTGTGTGTTTATTATACAGAGGTAGTGTTTAGGTGTAGTATCTGTGTGTTTATTATATAGAGGTAGTGTTTAGGTGTAGTATCTGTGTGTTTATTATATAGCGGTATTGTTTAGGTGTAGTATCTTTGTATTTATTATATAGAGGTAGTGTTTAGGTGTAGTATCTGTGTGTTTATTATTACAGAGGTAGTGTTTAGGTGTAGTATCTGTGTGTTTATTATATAGAGGTAGTGTTTAGGTGTAGTATCTGTGTGTTTATTACACAGAGGTAGTGTTTAGGTGTAGTATCTGTGTGTTTATTATATAGAGGTAGCGTTTAGGTGTAGTATCTGTGTGTTTATTATATAGAGGTAGTGTTTAGGTGTAGTATCTGTGTGTTTATTACACAGAGGTAGTGTTTAGGTGTAGTATCTGTGTGTTTATTATATAGAGGTAGCGTTTAGGTGTAGTGTCTGTGTGTTTATTATATAGAGGTAGTGTTTAGGTGTAGTATTTGTGTGTTTATTATGTAGAGGTAGCGTTTAGGTGTAGTATCTGTGTGTTTATTATACAGAGGTAGTGTTTAGGTGTAGTATCTGTGTGTTTATTATATAGAGGTAGCGTTTAGGTGTAGTATCTGTGTGTTTATTATATAGAGGTAGTGTTTAGGTGTAGTATCTGTGTGTTTATTATATAGAGGTAGCGTTTAGGTGTAGTATCTGTGTGTTTATTATATAGAGGTAGTGTTTAGGTGTAGTATCTGTGTGTTTATTACACAGAGGTAGTGTTTAGGTGTAGTATCTGTGTGTTTATTATATAGAGGTAGCGTTTAGGTGTAGTGTCTGTGTGTTTATTATATAGAGGTAGTGTTTAGGTGTAGTATTTGTGTGTTTATTATGTAGAGGTAGCGTTTAGGTGTAGTGTCTGTGTGTTTATTATACAGAGGTAGTGTTTAGGTGTAGTATCTGTGTGTTTATTATACAGAGGTAGTGTTTAGGTGTAGTATCTGTGTATTTATTATATAGAGGTAGTGTTTAGGTGTAGTATTTGTGTGTTTATTATGTAGAGGTAGCGTTTAGGTGTAGTGTCTGTGTGTTTATTATACAGAGGTAGTGTTTAGGTGTAGTATCTGTGTGTTTATTATACAGAGGTAGTGTTTAGGTGTAGTATCTGTGTATTTATTATATAGAGGTAGTGTTTAGGTGTAGTATCTGTGTGTTTATTATATAGAGGTAGTGTTTAGGTGTAGTATTTGTGTGTTTATTATACAGAGGTAGTGTTTAGGTGTAGTATCTGTGTGTTTATTATATAGAGGTAGTGTTTAGGTGTAGTATCTGTGTGTTTATTATATAGAGGTAGTGTTTAGGTGTAGTGTCTGTGTGTTTATTATATAGAGGTAGTGTTTAGGTGTAGTGTCTGTGTGTTTATTATATAGAGGTAGTGTTTAGGTGTAGTGTCTGTGTGTTTATTATATAGAGGTAGCGTTTAGGTGTAGTGTCTGTGTGTTTATTATATAGAGGTAGCGTTTAGGTGTAGTATCTGTGTGTTTATTATTACAGAGGTAGTGTTTAGGTGTAGTATCTGTGTGTTTATTATTACAGAGGTAGTGTTTAGGTGTAGTATCTGTGTGTTTATTATATAGAGGTAGTGTTTAGGTGTAGTATCTGTGTGTTTATTATATAGAGGTAGTGTTTAGGTGTAGTATCTGTGTGTTTATTATATAGAGGTAGTGTTTAGGTGTAGTATCTGTGTGTTTATTATACAGAGGTAGTGTTTAGGTGTAGTATCTGTGTGTTTATTATACAGAGGTAGTGTTTAGGTGTAGTATCTGTGTGTTTATTATACAGAGGTAGTGTTTAGGTGTAGTATCTGTGTGTTTATTATATAGAGGTAGTGTTTAGGTGTAGTATCTGTGTGTTTATTATATAGCGGTATTGTTTAGGTGTAGTATCTGTGTATTTATTATATAGAGGTAGTGTTTAGGTGTAGTATCTGTGTGTTTATTATATAGAGGTAGTGTTTAGGTGTAGTATCTGTGTGTTTATTATATAGAGGTAGTGTTTAGGTGTAGTATCTGTGTATTTATTATATAGAAGTAGTGTTTAGGTGTAGTATCTGTGTATTTATTATATAGAGGTAGTGTTTAGGTGTAGTATCTGTGTGTTTATTATTACAGAGGTAGTGTTTAGGTGTAGTATCTGTGTGTTTATTATTACAGAGGTAGTGTTTAGGTGTAGTATCTGTGTGTTTATTATTACAGAGGTAGTGTTTAGGTGTAGTATCTGTGTGTTTATTATTACAGAGGTAGTGTTTAGGTGTAGTATCTGTGTGTTTATTATTACAGAGGTAGTGTTTAGGTGTAGTATCTGTGTGTTTATTACACAGAGGTAGTGTTTAGGTGTAGTATCTGTGTGTTTATTATATAGAGGTAGTGTTTAGGTGTAGTATCTGTGTGTTTATTATATAGAGGTAGTGTTTAGGTGTAGTGTCTGTGTGTTTATTATACAGAGGTAGTGTTTAGGTGTAGTATCTGTGTGTTTATTATATAGCGGTATTGTTTAGGTGTAGTATCTGTGTGTTTATTATATAGAGGTAGTGTTTAGGTGTAGTATCTGTGTGTTTATTATACAGAGGTAGTGTTTAGGTGTAGTATCTGTGTGTTTATTATATAGCGGTATTGTTTAGGTGTAGTATCTGTGTGTTTATTATATAGCAGTATTGTTTAGGTGTATGGTATTTGTGTTTGGTATTCTCAGGTAGTGTTTATGGTGCTGTGTGTAGTATTTATGTGTTTGGAATTCTCAGTTAGTGTTCATGGCTTTGTGTGTAGCCTAGTATTTGTCTTTGGTGTATTTAGTTAGTGTTGTTGGTACTGTGGGCAGTATTTATTTATTTGAAATTCTCAGGTAGTGGTCATAGCTGTGTGTACTATTAATGTGTTTGATATTCATAGGTAGTGTTTGCGATGATGTGTGTAGTATTTGTGTGCTTGGTATTCTCAGGTAGTGTTTATGTCTGTGTGTAGTATTTATGTGTTTGGTATACTTAGGCAGTGTTTACGATGATGTCTGTAGTATTTGTGTTTGGTATTCTCATGTAGTGTTTATGCTGATATGTGTAGTATTTGTGCATTTAGAATTCTCAGGTAGTGTTAATGGCTGTGTGTAGTATTTATGTGTTTGGTATTTTCAGGCAGTGTTTACAGTGATGTGTGTAGTATTAATGTGTTTGGTATTCTTGGGTAGTGTTTATGTCTGTGTGTAGTATTTGTGTGTTTGGTATTTTCAGGTAGTGTTTAAAGTGATGTGTGTAGTATTTGTGTGTTTGGTATTTTCCGGCAGTATTTACAGTGATTTGTACAGTATTTGTGTTTGGAATTCTCATGTAGTGTTTATGCTCATATGTGTAGTATTTGTGTGTTTGGTATTTTCAGGCATTGTTTACAGTGATGTGTGTAGTATTAATGTGTTTGGTATTCTTGGGTAGTGTTTATGTCTGTGTGTAGTATTTGTGTGTTTGGTATTTTCAGGCAGTGTTTACAGTGATGTGTGTAGTATTAATGTGTTTGGTATTCTCAGGTAGTGTTTATGGCTGTGTGTATTTATTTATGTGTTTGGTATTATCGTGTAGTGTGTTCAGTGATGTGTGTAGTATTTGTGTGTTTGGTATTCTCAGGTAGTGTTTATGTCTGTGTGTATTATTTGTGTGTTTGGCATTCTCAGGCAGTGTTTACAGTGATGTGTGTAGTATTAATGTGTTTGGTATTCTCAGGTAGTGTTTATGGCTGTGTGTATTTATTTATGTGTTTGGTATTATCGTGGAGTGTGTTCAGTGATGTGTGTAGTATTTGTGTGTTTGGTATTCTCAGGTAGTGTTTATGTCTGTGTGTATTATTTGTGTGTTTGGTATTCTCAGGCAGTGTTTACGATGATGTGTGCAGTATTAATGTGTTTGGTGTTCACGGTGCCGTGTCCAGTATTTATGTGTTCGGTATTCTCCAGTGTTCAGTATTTATGCTTCTGCAAGATGTATTTGTTTGCGTCTGCGTCTGTTGCGTGTAGTGTTTATGGCTATGTGTAGTATTTGTCAGAACTTTCTGTCCTGCTTTTGTCTCGTCAGTCAACCAGCTTTTATAGCGTTACCACCGCCAGCCAACACAAAGCAATCGTTTCTGCTGAAACATCTCTAAATTGGAGGTACCCCTGTGTGTGTGTGTGTGTGTGTGTGTGTGTTTTCAGGAAGCACTTCATTTAGCCTATTTTGTTAGTCATTTTTGTTTATTTTCCAAACAGAATGATTGCCTGGTGGGGAATCAGAGCACTCCTGAAGTGCAGCCAGTGGATTTATGTATTTCTAATATTTTCCTTCTTTCTGTTTCTCTCTCTCTCTCTCTCTCTCTCTCTCTCCTGCTGTTATACATCTCTTACCCTTGTTAACCTTTTCCTTAGCATAGTTTGGACAGCCTTCACTCTTAGCCTGTGATCTGTAGGCAGAAGCACAATTCACCGTCTAAACAACTCAGGAAGCCTCTTTCTTATTATCACCTTTGTTTATTATCACCAGCAGGTTTTTCATCCCTAAACTTCAATGCAGAATCAATCCGAACAAAAGCCCTGCTTTTTGTAATGTTGCAACACACCTGTGTGATATTTCTCCCTGCTTCATTCACACATACACAGTCAGACACACACCAACATCCACAAGCAGATCCTGCTGCAGTGAACCATAGCTGCCCTTTTAGTGCCGCTTTAATAATGTCTCCATTCAGAGAAGGACAGAAAGAAAAGTGTGTGTCTGTGAGCCAGAGAGGGTTTGGGAGAGGAAGTCATGTTGTCAGTACACTGTGAGATTCACAGCTGATTGTTATTTGCCGAAATTTAAACTGAGGAATTTGTATTGTGTAAAAGTTTTTATTTATTTATTTGTTTGCTTGTTTATTTATTTATTTATTGTCCATAATGAAAATATTTTAAGCAGCAACAAATACATTTTTGACACACCATTCTGACCTATCTTTTTTTTTTTTTTAAAGACAAGAATATTAAACAAAAAACAAACAAATCTACAAGAAGCCGTAATAACAACTGGAATTTATTAAGAAGATTAACTCTCAATTTTTTGGAGCCATTTTATAGAATTTTTTTTTTACTTTGAATTTTGTGTTTATAGACGCAGAGTTTTCCTATTTATTTATGTCTTGACAAATGACCAGTATTTCTCATAGTTTCACATAAATATACTCTGTTATAGGATTAGTAAGTTATTATCTGAAGCCTAGTTTCATTTATAGTGCTGGTGTTCAATGGTGTCTCTCTTTATTCCCTAGAGATTTTTTTTTAATATTCAGGTCTACAATATTTAATGCTGACCAAAATTATAGAAAATATTTATTTTTTTCTAGAAAATTCTTTGATTTATAGTGTAAGCGTGTTGCATGATACACCTGATTTCTGATGCAAAGGTTTATATTTAATTAGAAAAAAAAAAACATTTATTTATTTATTTACTTCTATTTATTTATTTATTTATTTATTCATTCATTCATTCATTCATTCATTCATTCATTCATTCATTTATTTATTTATTTTTAAAGTTCATTTGGGATTTTCTAAATTTAATTTGGGATTTTTATTTTTCATTTAATGTGGAAAAAATCAATAAATAAATTTTTGCATACAGCTTGCAAAGACTTATATTTAATTAGACAAAAAAAGATTTTTTAAAGGGTCATTTGGGATTTTTATTTTTCATTTAATGTAGGGAAAAAAAAACATTTAATTTTGCATACAGCTTGCAAAGACATATTTAATTATATCAAAAAAATGTTTGTTTTTTTTCAAAAGGGTCATTTGGGATTTTTTTAAGTTTAATTTGGGATTTTTATTTCTCATTTAATGTGGGGGAAAAAAATCATTTTAATTTTGCATACAGCTTGCCAAGACTTGCATTTAATTAAACAAAAAAAAAATTTAAAAAGGGTCATTTGGCATTTTTTAAGTTTAATTTTGGATTTTTATTTTTCATTTAATGTGGAAAATAAATTATTACATTTTGCATACAGCTTGTGAAGACTTACAGAAGAGAATGATGAATAGTCTAGAAATCAGGAAATAATTTCTGTTAAATTTCAGGTCATTTGTGGGGGGTTTACATCTTAAATGTTTCTTATTAAAGTGCCTTAAATGGTCTTTTAGTTGCATATCAAAGGATTAACTTACTGAATCTCAGTCTCATGCTGGTTTTTCTCTAATCATTATTTACCATGTCTGTAACATACGAGTATATAAGCAGACACGTTTAGAAATGTTTTCCTGTACTGAGAAGAAAAAAGAATTTCAAAGCCAATTGATGAATGTTAAAGACAGTCACTGGGGTGTCACATACTCAGCCAAAGTCATTAAGATGTAATATTAAACATTTAGATAATACTTTATGCCCTGTAAAGGTTTCAGCCTGATGGCACGCAGACACCACAGAGCCTGCACTGAAGGTATAAATACCACAAATGTTGTCTTATTGTGGCGCTAAAACGTGGCTAAGAGTCCATAAGAACAGCTTTCAAAAGACTTAATTTCCCGTCCGTCTCATCAAAAGACGCTTATTCGTCCTGAGACCATTTATTCACGCATTATTCACAGATTTCCACAACTGTCCTTAAACTTTTAAATCATCAATGAAGCCATCTTGAACATCTGAAATTCTTTTCTGTTGTAATTTTGACCTTCACTAAGATTAAGCTGAGAAATATCTTGAACTAAATTAGTGCCACGAATGAAACGAAAATGTCATTGAGTTGATGTATAATCTCTTTCTCTCTCTGTCTCTTTCTCTCTCTCTCTCTCTCTCTCTCTCACTCTCTACTCTCTCTCTCTACTATCTCTCTCTCTCTGGAACAGAGACGACTGGCAGACTGATGAAAGAGGCTGAATAATGAAAGCCAAACTGTGCTCGACTACTGAAACGCTCATAAAAAGGACGATAAGTAGATTTTATTTAGGAGTAGAGATAATTAATTGTTAATCAAAAGCTTTTGTCACCGATAGTATGTGTCGTTTTGAGTGTTCAGCTTATACTTCTTTAAATTAAGATCTAAGAACTTCTTAGATCACTAAAGAATCTCAGATATAATGGACAAAGCTATTATATCTGTTAACGTCGCTGTAAATAAGCTAAATAGAAATTAAAGACAGAATTAACTGAACAGATTTTGAGCCATTTTTCTGTAAATGTTTTATGTAATGTTTTATTATGTAATGTAATTATATAATGTAAATGACACTGTATTTTAATACAGATGTTATTTCAAGTTATATATTAAACCGGTTCTTTCTGAAAGAGGAGCATGAATAATTCAGGGAAATCCCGTTTCTGGACGATGTGCTGTGGTGTGTGTTATCAGGTTGCCTGTTCTGTCTGTGTTAACTCCTCCTCAGGACTGCTTTCACACGGCAGCTTCACCTGCAGAATACCTGCTGAATAAACACACAAACATCCCTTCACTTCTCCATTATTTATTTTGTTTGTGTATTTCCTCCTCCCTTCATTCTGACCAGAGACTAGAGGACAAAAGAAAGATGGCACAATGCTTCTGTCCTGTAGTTTCCAGACAGGATGCATGTAGCTGTGAGGTTTGGGGTTTGTGGAGAAAAGGCGTATTTTGCTGTCTGAACAACTCGGACTCGTGTAATGGTTAGACTTGAAGTGGAGTGGAAAAGTTTGTTAAAAAAAGTTTCACCAAATCCAGCATCACTATAAGCATGTTGTCTGTGAAAGCTGCTGTGTGTGTGTGTGGGTGGGTGTGTGTGTGTGTGTGTGTGTGTGTGTGTGTGTGTGTGTGTGTATGTGTGAGAGAGAGTAAGAGTGAGTGAGAGAGAGAGACAGAGACAGAGACAGAGAGTATGCATGATGTGGTTTAATAATTAGTGATACATCTGTACCCAGAATGCATTGTTCATACTTCCATGTGTTAATGTACTCTGTGTGTGTGTGTGTGTGTGTGAGAAGGAGAGAGAGAGAGAGAGAGAGAGAGAAATTCTTACCCAGAATGCCCTGTTCCTCCAGCTCTTGCTCTATCCTGTGTAAACGGTTGTACTTGTTCATCCTCCCACCTCCAGTCAGCCCACCCAGCTTAATGAAGGACACACCCAGACCTACAGCCTACACACACACACACACACACACACACACTACATCACTGTAAAGTTACTTCTAAGCAATGCAAATGCTGATAAAACCTTAAATAAGAGATAAAGCCTGAGCTATTGCCACACCAAATCTATCATGGAGTCATCACCAGTCTCCTCACTGCTCACAGCTAGAATGGTCTCCCCTTCTGCAAGCACACACACACACAATATTAAATATTTAGAGAAGAGAAGGTCAATTAAATGAAACCAAACTTGGGTGTCATTTTATAAATTCCAAACTTTTATGTAAAATGCACAGTAAATTTGTAATGAAAAAGTATTTCTCTCTCTCTCTCTCTCTCTCTCTCGCTTGCTCTCTCTCTGCCTGAGTGGGCGTGGCCTAATCATTTAATAATTAATTAATTGCATAATTGACATATAAGTAACAATAAAAGGTAACCAACATTAGCCCCGCCCACTTTACATTCTATTGAAATACAATGCTTGATACCTTTGAGTCATCTGAGTTTATATATGTGCACTATGTATTCTGTGTGTGTGTGTGTGTGTGTGTTTTATTGTAGCCAGTGGCCACATAGATGTATATTTCCTCTTTGTGACACATTAAGATGAAGGTCTCTGTTTGCATAATACACTCAATAACTCTTTCTTTTTCTCTGATGTCCTTCATAAGCTTTTCAATGAGCTAATGTCTATTAAAGTATCTTCTCTTTCTCTCTGCATGTCTCTTTCTCTCACTGTCTCTCTCCCAGTGCAGTGGCCATGAGAGTTATTCATCCTGTGGATATGCAAGTCATGTGTGTTTAGCTCAGTAAATGTGGGCTGTTTAACAGCTGCTGTTGAGGATGTATGTGTGTGTGTGCACATCATTGTGTGTGTGACGCTTTTGGTCTCTGCATTAAACAAGCAGTCAGATCTGATTTTTAAAAAAAATCTATTATCTGTTTTATTCCTATTATACCTTTCATCTGGCATGTTTTCATTCAGAGTAAAGATGACTACATCCCATTTTATTTCCTTTTCACTTCAATGCCGTTACCAGAGCTCCTGGATTCTACTTGTGTCGTTATTATTGTTGTATCGGCTTCTGATATTTTCTAATTCTTTTCTATTTCATAAAATGTAAAGATGAGAGTAAACTGGCATAAACCTCAGTGGCCCTGACAAGGCAGTCAGTATATAAATGCATTGTGTTCTGCCACATGTCTTTCTTTGTCCCCAACAACGTCTCACTCTTGCAGAGTTTTAATGTTAGTAACTTTTCTACATGATCAGAGAAATGGAGAAGCATGGAGACTGCTGTGATCTAAATACATAAATAATATCTGTTTTATTCATCAGACAGAGAGCATACGGAGTGCAGGATCTGACGGCTACCTGTTTGCTCTGTGACAGCATGGAGAAGGTCACTAAGGGTCATATCACTTCTGTGCCTAAGTGTGATCCATGTGACTCCTGGGAGACGGGGCTTGGACCCCTTCCAGCGAGGGCAGGGCCTGTATGCTGCGTCAGCAATTAAGCAACAAGAGTGGCCAATAAGAGAGCTCAGTTTCTGCCACTGTTCCACATCCTGTGAGGAGAGAAGAGAAGAGAAGCCAGGTTTTAATTAACAGATTCCAAATCATATTGACATCTTAACTCTAGGTTGCCAGATTATGTCATTTCATTGTCTGTACCGCTTATCCAATCTATTCTCAGTTCACGGGGAGCCTGTGTCTATCTCAGGCATCATCCGGCATCAAG
The DNA here is from genome assembly GCF_019097595.1 of Hemibagrus wyckioides. Lineage (NCBI taxonomy): Eukaryota > Metazoa > Chordata > Actinopteri > Siluriformes > Bagridae > Hemibagrus > Hemibagrus wyckioides. Next base: position 24,594,743 of record NC_080718.1, on the reverse strand, counting down.
GCAGGATACACCCTGGCCAACTCCGTGCCAACTCCGTGCCAACTCCGTGCCAACTCATCACACACTCATTCACTACGGTCAATTTAGAGACTCCAATCAGCCTACACACACGGTGAGTGGGAGTGAGACCCAAACCCAGGCCACTGGAGGTGTGAGGCAAACATGCTAACCACTCAGCCACCGTGCCGCCTCCTACAGTCTTATTTTACATTTCATAGTGTAAGAAAAGTTTTAGACTCTAATTTTGGGTTGCCAGACTACACAATATTACACCTATTCTTTCTAATAGCATGTTTGTTAATATTCGTGCTACAAAGCATTTAAGACACCAGATATAGAATCTGCTTACCTCTTTCCTGAAGGGGTCAATAAGGGCCACAATAGCTGGATATTTACTGGTCAAACCCACAAACATTTCCACCAGCTCATCTGGAGATTTCAGAGTCCCTGCCATCACCTCATACTTTCCTCTGGACTATGGTACAGACAAAAAAAATATAATGAGTTAATCAGGGATCCGGTCATCTGAAATACATATAGAATACAGTAGAATCCAAAAGTATCACCATTTATACCGGAAAGTGATAGGTGACCTTTTTCATCAACATCAGCAGTTCCCAACTGTGTTTATTTTCAATTCATCGTTTCCAGATGTTTCAGCTCAAAAGATCACTCCGTGTATTTTATATACTTGCTGTTGGTGGGGCCAGTAATTTTAGTCAAGGTCTTAAGGAGAAGGGCGTGTTTGATCAGTGATGAATTAAGTTTAATCACAAACGCTTTACTCAGTAGTAATAATGATGGAAAACACAACTGCAGATGTGATGGTTTTGACGTCTGGTCAGCTTTTTAGTTTTATGTCTCATTAACCGTTTCTCTCTCTGTTTTACTTGAGGTTGACCATTGACCCCGAGTCCACTTACATAGTCGATGAGTACATGAGCAGCGCAGTTTATCACCAGCCGGAGCTCTGTGCCGATCGACAGGCCCAGGTTTGTGCACGCCTCCATCAACAGATCGAGAGCTTGTTCAGGGCGGTCGAGCCCGAGCTGAATAGCGCCACCTTCTGAAACCCCTACTGACGCAGACTGAGAGAGAGAGAGAGAGAGAGAGAGAGAAAGGCTAATTCCTAATTCTGATACTACATTGCAATCCATTGATATTCAGTTCATTTATACATGACTGGATTTTCTTTAAGCTTTTTTCTGTAAGTATTTTACATGTGATGGTCCAATTTTAAACACTGAAAACTCACCCCTGACTTCCCCACTGTAGTAGCGGCTATTTTCCTTATCTCTCTCTGCACATCACGGCACATATTGATGATCTGAGCACATTTATATACATACATCAGTAAGCAATAGAGCATTTAATGATTGCTTGAGGTATTTAAACACACACTGTTCACATTTTCATGGGTTATGTGAGTAGAAGTGGGGTTAAAGGTCTAACTAAGGACTGCCATGAATCTTAGCTATTATTATTATAATTATTATTATTATTATTATTATTATGACTGATTGGCTGTGAAGGATTCCTTTATTGCTCTGGAATGCAGTGCTTTCAGCTTTGTTTAACACACTGTACTGATTCAATAAATGAAACACAAGAACACAAGGAAGAAAAATGACAACAATAAAATCTTAATTAAACATATAAAAGCTAAATAAGGTATCACTAAAAAGGTTAATACAAAATTAATAGCAAATGAACCACAAAAGGAACTAATAAAATAAAAAATGTAATAACGGGGGTGTGTACAGTATTTGTCTGTCTGTCTGTCTGTCTGTCTGTCTCGCTCTCTCTGTCTCTCTCCCTCTCTCTCTCTCTCTGTCTCTGTGTGTGTGTGTGTACCTCTCTGGTACTGTGTGGTACAGTGGACAGCAGGATGACCTCCTCTAGCAGGTTGAGCTTTCCAGCTGACGCTTTCCCACAGCTCAACACGGATACCAGGGGCATGGGCAGGAACACGCTTACAGCCTGAGAAAGATCAGTGGAAAAGAGAAGAAGAAAATACAACCACGGCAGAGGTGTGGAGATAAAGAGAACGAGAGAGACAGGGAATGAGGGAGGAGGTTGGAATGTATAAAAAAATCAGCATTTTATGTGCTAACTAATCCCACATCTGGCACCTAGTGCTTTTCACTTATTTTCCAATCACCCTCATCTTATGACTTCTCTCCTTTGGTTTCATATAAATCGCTAGTTTCAAGGTGTGACCCCCCCCTATACACATACACATACACACACACACACATCTCACCCCACCCCCGATTCTTTATTTTGCATAGGTGAGTGTTGATTGAAACCTTGCTAATATTTCTGCTAATAATTCTGTGTGTGTGTGTGTGTGTGTGTTAACCTGTGGGTCTCTAAGAGTAAGGATGTGTTTGTAAAGGGGCATGGCTGTAAGGCTCGCTGCAGATTTGGCTGCTGCCATGGACAGAGCACCTATTGCCATCGCCCCTGGCAACATGGGCTCCGGTTTCTCAGGAGGACGGAGCGGCTTCTCTGAGGCACTGCCTCTCTTACCTGCAAATACAACAGCCAATAAAAGTCAGAACATTAACAGTAGAGCATGCACACCAATACAGAGGCGTTAACATCAATGATAGAGCACCAACACAACAGCATGATTGCCAGTGCTATTGCACCAACACAACATTATTAAGACCAGTGCTATTGCACCAACGCAACATTATTAAGACCAGTGCTATTGCACCAACACAACATTATTAAGACCAGTGCTATTGCACCAACACAACATTATTAAGACCAGTGCTATTGCACCAACACAACATTATTAAGACCAGTGCTATTGCACCAACACAACATTATGAAGACCAGTGCTATTGCACCAACAGAACATTATGAAGACCAGTGCTATTGCACCAACGCAACATTATTAAGACCAGTGCTATTGCACCAACGCAACATTATTAAGACCAGTGCTATTGCACCAATGCAACAGCATGAACACCGGTGCTAGAGCACCAACACAACAGCATGAACACAACAGCATTAACACCATTGCTAGAGCATCAACAGCAATATCACAGCATCCATATAAATGCTAGAGCATTCTAGTAACTAGATACTAGAACTTTATTTTATATAATCTTCACTCTACCTTTCTCTGCTCCCTTCTTGCCTTTGCCTGAAACAGGTGCACGAGGAGTTGTGGTGTCAGATGTTGTTTCTGTAGTCTCCTCTTCCTCAGCTTTCTTTTCTCTGTTACGGTCATCTTGGTCCTCAAGGTAACGAGCCATGTAGAAATCACTGCAACACACGTGGAGAAATTTTCTGAATAAAATTGAGAATGAGAATTACTGACATGACTGATTGCAAATAAATTCTATTCACACACTTTCTGTATGCGTGTGTGTGTGTGTGTGTGTGCCTACCTGAGCAGTTTGTCCAGGTGTGTTTGGTGGGTGGGGTTAAAGCCGTGCAACATGGAGCTCAACTGATCTCTGATCCACTCCAGCGCCACCTCTACAGACGCTCGCTGGTTACCGTTGGCAACCGGATTCCATGTCTCAGTGACATCTCCATCCACACCAGTAACCACTGCATTACTGACTAACTAAATAACACACACAAGTCACAACCATCTCCAAGTTAAGAGTGTGTATATATACAGGTCAGGTTCCCCGACCTCCATCAGGACCATCATCTTCTCTCTATGTAAACATCACAAGACTCTCGTACGACACACAGCAGTTTTATTTCACAGATTCAGATCATATAAACAAAGAAGCATGAGTAAAATCCGGCATGCCGCTTGACTGCAGCTTCTGAGCTCCACTTCTGGAGAAGCGCCGAACTGTACAGCTGAATGTTTTTTTACTCTTTCACTGAGCTCTTCATGAGCTGGACCAGGTGTGTTTGGAGTACAGAAGGCTTGTGTCAATGGGATTATCATTAGAGTGTTAAAGCAGAAAAACATTCGCTTGATCATATTCCCGTTGAAGCAAAACACCTCCACAGAAAAAAAATGTCATCTCTCTAAGTATCAGCCTACCTTCTCTTCATTCCTGACCGTGCAATAAACATCAACCTGCAATGCAGCGTCCCCTCTGGCATCATACACCTCTCTGCCTACTACGGCACTGATCACAGGTATGTGTGAGAAGCTGGAGAAGTAGTTCGCCTGACCAAAAAAAAAACAAACAAACAGGTCAGTAGAAATTAACTAAGTATTATTAAACAAGCCCTCGTTTAGCCTAGAACATGTGAGTAAATGGAAGAAAGATTTTTTTTTTCCATGCCATGACCCAGCAGAAATACTGTAGCAAGACTACTAGCAGAAATTTATTCGTGAAATAATAGAAATTATAAAAAGGAGAAGGTTCATCAGTAGTGCAAGTCAAATCAGCAGCTACAGAAAACATTTGGGACACTTTGTTGGTGATGAAGGAGGGATCTACCAGTTATTAACATCACAGCCTGATAACAAGTGCAATTATTTAGGTTCACAAACTTTATTTGTGACTAGATAACACTGTTGAGTTGAAATGATTTAATAATAATAATAATAATAATAATAATAATAATAATAATAATAATAATAATAAACTGAGCATTTCTTGGATCTGTACCTAGGGAGGGGGGAAAAAAAGTTTCATGGAAACCATCAAGCCCATTTCTCATTCGTGTTTACGTGTCTCCAGGCAATTTAATTACGTGTAATTATTTTAATTAGATTTCATTATAATTAAAATGTCACAGATAAATGCAAATTCTAATCGTCAGCATGACTTCATTAGCTAAGGCAAATAGACTTCCATACCAGATATCCATAAACATCATGCGGCTTCGCAAAAAACATCTCATTTAAGACAGTTTCTAGCTTCTGCGGCACGCCGTTTGCTCGGTAAAACTCCGCTGCCTTGTTCTTTAAGTCATAAAAGTCTTTATCCACCTTTGAGATTCTGCTATTACAGCTTACAAAGCCTTTAAAGGACATTTTGCGGCTGTTTCTAATAAGTTCGGTTCACTATTCTCTCTCTCTCTCTCTCTCTCTGTGTGTAAGAAGGACTGGTTGTTTATGTACTGTGGTTGCTCAGCGACATTTGATGTAATATCGCGAGATGTCTCCAGCACTACTGCTATACCTTCTAGTGTAATATCGCGAGACTTCGCTAAGGTTGGCCAGAACGCTGGTCAAATATATTGTACAGTGACCTCGGGATGCAATTTGGCGAAAAGCTAAAACGCTTTTAATTGTATGCAGCAAGTATAATTTTTTTTTAAATGAATAACACAATGGTGAGTTACAACAGCTCTGCGCGTGCATCTTTAGTCCATGCAATGTCATGTGTAAGGGCACGAGCTACCCTGTGTTTATTCAACAACACTTTAATTAGGCTGTTTAATTAATTAATTTTTTTTCGGTGCACATTGCTTCCATGGCAACGCGCTCGGTGTAATCGCTCTCTGATTGGTTTCCATGACTTCATCTTAATGAATGTGTTGAAATATTTCGAAACAAAAAAACTGGTCGCGTGCTCGTTTAACAAAAATAGAGGTTAAATTTTCAGTTCAAATAAAACTGCAGCTGATAAATATGCGATTCCTCTAGCGATTACGCATGCTTAAAAGTTTTTTTTTCTTTTTTAATTATTTATAACATTTGTTTATTTATATTACCAAATTTTATATAGTCAGGATTCTTAATTAAAAAATGATTTAATTAACTAATTGAAAAGTAAATTAGAAAATAAAAACCGAGCAAGACCGAGTGAAGAAAAAACAGGGCGTAAAATCGTTTTGAAATCATTTCTAAAAAAAAAAAACCCTGGAAATTCAGTGTATGGAGCTGAATAGGATGGCTATTAAACTCGAATGTATTAGTAAAACTTATAAACTATAACAGTAATGCAAAATATATTAATTAATAGAATTATTTAGGAAAATAATTATACATAATATAAATGCAAATAACATAAAATGAGATCAAGTCATTCTAAAGGAGAATATAAAATATATTATGCACTGAACGACAATTTATAATAATAATAATAATAATAATAATAATAATAATAATATACAGACAAAGATAGACTTACATAGACTTTCAAATTAAAAATGGGAAAAAAATAATTGCTGAATTAATAGAACAAAAATAATAATAATAATAATAATAATAATAATAATAATAATAATAATAAACAGTAAAAAAATAAATAAATAGTAACAGCTCACACTCTTTGTAGAAAGCCTGCAACCATTATAGCTACAATGTGTTATTTGCATTAATCCTGTAACGAATAAATACGGATTTTTAACCAGAATTTAGATTTTTCTCAATGGATACTCGTTAGCTCGTGCATCAAGTCACGCTTAAACCGACTGTAGTATTGCAGGTCACGTGATTCTCACGTATGGCTGTCTGTCCTCATTATGTCTCTCTCTCTCTCTCTCTCTTTCTTTCTCTCTCTCTCTCTCTCTCTCTCTCTCTTCCTTAATAAGACTTTAGTAAAGAATGTCGCTCCACGGCTCTGCACAGGCTACCATCAAGCGTCCTGTTATCTTCATGTTGACACTGTGAGGATGCAATCACATACAATCTCTCTCTCTCTCTCTCTCTCTCTCTCTCTCTCCCCCCACACACACACACTTTTATTTATCTGATTAATTAAATGATTGGTTAGTTGGTTTTTAGACCATTGGCTACAAAAACAAACGGGCGAGAAAGTGCTAATTCATAGATTTTTACATTTTTTTAATTACGCAAAACGCAAGCGACCTCCTAAAACAACTTTAAATAAAATATCTTAAACTTATGGACGGACAAATATTCATATTAACAAAAGGCACGTTTGAATAAATGAATGTAAAATTGTTTAATTTTTTTAATATGTTTTCATTAGAATGTTTTCAGCACAAGTTAGGTAAGAGATTTAAAGATAAAATAGCTAGAGTTATCGTTTATTACCCTATCGTTTAGGTTATTTAATTATTATTGAAAATGTCACAGGCCTAGTCTCCAAACTTATGTACCCATGTTTCTATCTATCTATCTATCTATCTATCTATCTATCTATCTATCTATCTATCTATCTATCTATCTATCTATCTATCTATCTATCTATCTATCTATCTATCTATCTTACAGATCACGCGATCCGCATAGTTTTTTAGTTTTAATTCCTGAGACGCTGTAAAGGCGCGGAAAGGCCCGGTGCGCGCGAGCTTTCTTTCATTTTACTTAGCGAAAACACACATCTCTCACCAACCATCTCATATAACTTGTTATATTATGTATCAAACAAATGTTTTCCTTTTTAATATATATATATATATATATATATATATATATATATATATATATATATATATATATATATATATATATATATATATTCAAGAAATATTAAATGTTAGAATTTTATGTCGGGTTTTTATTTTTTTTTACTGCATTACTGCACACTAAAATTAGGTATTAATTGTGATATTAGTGCTGTGGAACTTCCGGAAATATTTGATATCTGAAATAATCTATGCGGGGAAAAATGCTTGCATTAAAATGCATTTCAGATGTTTTATTCGGAAATGAATTCATTAACCCTGAGCTCTAATTTCAATAGGTTCTGCTTACACAGTAAAATGTATTTAATAAAGAAACTTCGCTTTTATATTATCCATATGGGTAAAGTTGCCTATCTGACAGATAAACAAGCAAACAAACAAACCTCTAGTCCATTGAGCTCCCAATATTTCCCCATTTTTTTCTGTTTATTATTTTCTCTAGTTCTTCTAGACTGAAATACTGAACTCGCGTTCATTCCACTACAACTGCGTCGCTGATACTTATAGAAATAAAATAGCAGTATATTCTGCGTTTCACTTATTTTTTTAAAAAAAAATATGAGCTATGATTATATAAATAATATATATAATCAGAAAATAATATAAAACAAGCATGCAGTAATTATTTAAAAAAAATATTGACATAAATATTGGAACAATTTGCATGGAAATTTCTAGAGGTGTAACTATTAGTTTAACATTTATTTATTGTTTTGATGACGGATGAGTGCGACACAGTGGATTATTGCGGTAAATATTTAAGGTTAAATAATTGTTTGATTTACTTTAAATAATAATTTATTTAACATTTTATTTAACATAGATTTTACGTTTTATAATTGCCATGTCTGACCCATGCAAAATTAAATGAAAAATCTCCAAGTGTCCTTGTGGGTTCAAACTGAGCAGCAAATTTAGAAAATAAGTAAATATATTTTAATATTTGTGTCCTCTTCGTGCTGCAGCTGTACACACACCTCTGTCACTCACATTAACGAAATATGACTTAGAAATGGGTTTAGAGAAAGCCGTGTTGTGCGCGCGCGCGTGTTTGCTCAGATTTGAACTCACGGGGTTCACGAGGAGGTCAGTCTCACCGGGACAGGAAGTTACCGGGAAGGCGCGCGCGCGAGTGAGTGAGTGAGTGAGTGACGTCACGCCGGCGTACATGCTTATTGGTGCGCATGCCAACGATCCTCTACACTTATAATATAATATAATAACATCGGACAAAACAAACCAACGCAAATCTTCACGGCGCAAACGGGAATAAGTGATATCACTGATATAATGGGCAAGGGTTTTTTAAACACACAGGGCGCGTGGAGGAGAAAAACACACACACACACACACACACACACATCCAGACGCATGGAGTATTTTTCAAACCTGCCTGTATGTTTCGGATGCAACACGTTCGATGTTAATCAGACTGATTTTGCCAGCTAATTCCGTTTGTGATACATTATTAGATATTTTGGAAAGAGCTGGGCTTTTTTTGTGGAAAAGTTGGCGGAAATAAAGACTGATGCGTGAAGAGCTGAGTCTCTAAGATGCATAAGAGCTGAAACACAGTCGCCACCATCCGGTCATGACTGTAAATAATCTAGAACATAGGAAACTACACTGTAAGAGTTTACAATTCTCAAAAGAAGCGGATGCGTATAGTTTACTTTTTATATAATTGCATCAGTGAGAATGAATGTCGGAATGAAACTAGACTAAGTTTGGCACGTAGTTTTAAGTAATTAGTTAATCAAGAAAAAGTGATATAGGTAACTTACATTTCTGGAGAATTCTCCACTAGCGACTCTCGGGGGAAATGAAGTGTCCAGTGGGCCTACGCGTGTTAATAATCACTGTGGAGAGCAGCCATGTGTAACATCTCTAGTTGGATCATGTGAAGGCCAAACAAGACACCATTCACTTAATCAAGAGAATCTGACAGACTAAAACCCCCGAGTCCATTCCGATCCATTCATTATTTTCAACCATTGTGCATTTGATCATCTAAACAATTCTCCATTAAACATCTCTTCATGCAATTGTAACGGAACCGCACACAAGTTGGGATAAAATTCCTTTCAAACAAAATAACTAAGCCATAAGTTTAGAATTTGTAAAGCAGAAGAGGCCGAAAGTCCGTGATACTGCTGAATGAAAGAACAATAAACACAAGTAAATTAGTGTTTACAGCATGTGGAGCGCGCGCGCACACACACACACACACACACACACAGAGAGAGAGAGAGAGAGAGAGAGAGAGCGCACTTGTTGCACCCTTGTCAGTAAACCTAACGTACAATTAGCCACCCGTCCGCGCGACATGTTCATGTTAATGTTAATTCGCCTTTACGCTCATTGTGACCCGCGCTCGAGCAGCAACTCGCGGATCCTAACAAACGAATAATGCGCGCGCATTTGCATTCACGCGTTTTAAGTGCTCAAATAATAACGTTAAACAGCTTGGCCCAGGGTCGCACCGGGTCACGGCGGGGAGAGAAAGGCCGCCGTTTGGGCCTAATTAGCACGGCTTTTTCTCCGTGCCTGAAGCGCCCAGATGCGCGCGGGAGTGTTCGCGCGCGGGTTTAATTGGCCCGGAGGCTCGCGCTCGTCCGCTCCTGTTTTCAAACTTGGCCAGGTGTCTGATGAATGGAGGAGGATGCTAGACCTCCAGCAGCTTTATCTCAGCTGCAACGTTTTTATTTTGGCCTGAACACGACCGCGAAACTCACAGAGGGCTCCAGTGAGGAATGAAGAGTATCTGATAAATGATTTTAATTCGGAGTTCATTCATGCATTAGTTAAAAACTTAAATAAGACATTTGCCTCCTCTTCAGTCACTCTAACTGCATATACCCCAAAACATATGAATAATTTAACAGGGGCTACTGAATCTTTTCATGCATGTTATTAATACCTAATAAACTGTTCATCTTGCATCATTCTCATATGAATATAAGGCTTATTAAGGATTTACGAGCTGAGATTATGGCCTTCTTTTATAGAAATGACTTTTTCCCCTTTCCACAAATCTCCCATACATTTATCCTAATATGATTAATCGGATTATTGTAGCAGGTCTAAACAGCCTTCAGCATGAATAGAGTCAGACTGAGCAGGTTTATACACCAGGCCTGGACTGCACACAACTGCTGCTATCGCACATAAAACCAGGAGATTAGCCGTGTGACTAAAGCACTCACTTAAGACTTTCTTAATGAATGTTTTGGGCCGATTTCGCTTTTCAGGCATTCTCTCTGCTTTAAGCCCTTTGAGAGAGTTCACGGACAGGTCGAGCTCGGCGTGTTGAATTATTCGCTTGTGGCCATCTGGCTAATGCGTGAGTGCAAGTGCAAACCCTTGACCTTTGCATATTACGAGTAGGTGCGTTTCTCCTGCTGAGAAGAGCGGTAAAGTAAGTGGCAAGTGTCATTTAACCCCTTTAAGCTTTAAGTAAAAAAGATGACAAAGATTGCGGCCTGGACAGTCTTATCCGGTTTCCAAGATTTTTTTATATATATAATAGCCTACACAAGGCAGAGGGACTAGGAAAATCCCAAGGATCTCAGTGTTGAATAAACAGTTAGATCCTAAGTGTTGAATTAACACCTTGAGTTTGTAGAAGACCATCTGGCGCTAATTCAGCACTGTGCATTTCAATGACATGGAAATAGCCTGACAGCAATATTACTTTAAATAAATAAATACTAATAATAATATGCTTTTAATTCACCAAGAATGACCAGATAAGTACTTTGTGGCAAACACATTTCTGTGCAAAGTCATAAAATCTCCCAAAACTTTACTATAAGCTCATATTAAATACTAGGGGTCAAGAACGCTTATATAGATATAAAATGTACATGTTATAAGAAAACAAGTCAACCAAAAACGTTAAATAAGAATTTTTTTGAAGTCTTAATTGTTGTGTATGAATTTAAAATACACCCTGAATCTCATGTGACAACATTTAGATTTATAGAATCACCTTCTGTTAATACATTTCTGTTAGGTAGATTTATCACCCTCAGTTTTTTGTGATATTTAGAAAAAAAATAAAGTTATTAATATAGTCATTTAAATAACAGAGATAGTTGCATTTGCAGTATATTTTGAGCTTTATTAATGAACCACTGATTAGTCATTAATCAAATAATTATTTTGACCAAACTGATTCATACAACCTCAGATTTGGGTTGGGGTGTATTAAAAATAAATAAATAAATAAATAAATAAAATAAAATAAATAGATAAATAAGTAAGTAAAAATAAATAATAATAATAATAATAATAATAATAATAATAATAATAATAATAATAATAAATGAATAAATAGATAAATAAGGAAAAGGGTGATTGCTTAGAGAGCTTATTTAAATAATATTAGTGTGTGAATGTGGTAAAAGGTCATTGTCTTAAAAAAGACAAAAAATCCAAAATAAATATATTTATATTAGTATTTGTTGTCTTTTTTTCCTCCAGGAACAAATTTTAACTGACAAAGGGTCAGGTCACTAAAGCAGGGTTAGGAATAATGTTTGGAAAAATAAAATCTGACAAATTTACACCAACAAACAGCAAAGATTACACATCCTCAAAACTGTATTTCTGTCACTCTTTATATATTTTGCACAACATTGCAATGGGTTACTTGTCAAATATGTGATTCATGAACTCACTGTAGGCCTCAAGCAAGCAAGTCAGCCCATTTCTTTCATTTACTCTTGTGTTTATTTTTCCAGTCCAGTTATTTTAAAGTGAAGACCATCATCACAAAAAGCTAAAGAAAGAAAAGCCCAAATTCTACACATTAGAGCATTCTGTCGACTTTATAAAGAGAAAAATATAACAAAATGATAAAAACACAAGAATATATAAAACCAAGCCTGGTGCAGATTTTCAGCTTTCTGTGTCCACACTTCCCCCTTGTGGACTTCAGTTCATGATCTGAGGCAGGGCTTGATTGTTACAGCGCATGCGCGTCATTTCCACGCATGCGCTATAAACAGCAATTTAGAGTAATTACTTGATTTCTGATGTCTAGTAACAGCTGTATATTAAATGTCTTTTACCTAAGAAGGTGTGTGTAGTTCAACTATAGCATGTAGCTTTACTATAACAGGTGATTAAAGGGTCCCAGATTTGAGATTTTATTTTTAAATTATTATTTTATTATTTTAAATGATAATTATTAAAGATACACATCACCCAGAGCCAACATAAAGTCTATTTCAGTACCTGGTTTCTGAAAGTATAGGGGAGAAAAGGCGATGATTGGCAGAGGTTTTTACTTTATGTTTAGTTCCTCAAAACTTTACAGACAAAGTGAACAAACAAACAAACAAACAAACAACTAGACCAAAATTGTACAGTGGTTCCCTACAGTACAATTTCTAGGCAGGTTGGTGAGATGTAAATAATCATCAAACTCGGATGATCTGTATCAGTGAAAGTGAAACATAAAAATATTGGAAAGAATATAAAGGATAACATAAATTAACATTTACATCTTGAATATAACTAATGATAATATAACTATAAGAATATTAAAATATAATGTTTCTTCAGAGAAAAACTTTCGTATCCTGAACCTGACTTTTAGATAGCATTGTTCAAGTGTGTTCACATTTGCCACGAATCTCAATATTTTATTCAGTTTTAAACAATTTCTATTTTTCTGTCCTGTTTTTCCTCATCTGTGATAAGATTTATATCCAGTGTTCTTCAGCTGAACATTTGAGCAGCAGCTGAGTAAAGAGTAATCACATTTGGGACATATCGTTGAAACCAGAAGTTCACAATACACTGTATAAAAAGACATATAACCTTTTTGTCTCACATTAAATCAGAGTAACTTCTCCTGTTTAGTCCTCCTGTTTGTTTAATGTCAAGTGAGCAGCACTTGTGTGTGGTTGTCTGTCTATATGTGTGGCCCTGTGATAGACTGGCAACCTGTCCAGGTCGTACCCCTGCCTTTTGCCCAATGTGTGCTGGGACAGGTTCCAGCAGATCCCCATGGCCCTAATTGGAAATAAAGCGTTTATAGAAAATGGATGGATGTCAAAATTCTAGCAAACTATTGTGAGAAGCTTGTGGAAGGATACCCAAAAACGTTTGATCCAAATCATACAGTGTAAAGGCAATGCTACCAAATACTAAGGAAATGTAGGTCAACTTCTTACATTAAAGAAAGTAATAAAAAGGAAGATTATTATCTCTCACTATTGTGGAATTTAGCAAACAGAAATAATTTTGGTAATCCTAACTGACCTAAAACAGGAGAACAGTAAACCAGCAGCACTGTTACTTAACCAATGGCTGTTTTAGCACTAAATTAAAGTTAAACTCTGGATGCAGGGCAGTTGTTTTCCTCATCTGGCTCATACAAGTCCTTACTAGGTTTTCTGCAGTTTCATTGTGTTGTAGAAACATCTACAGATCTTGTCAGAACAAATTTTGTTCCAATTAACCACCATCTTCATCACCCTTCATATCAACGACCCACATCCCTTACTCTAAATGAGTTAGTGTTACCAGTCAAAAGCCTGGTTTGATCTTGTGAGAGTTTAACAACTGTGTTAGTATGTCGCAATCAAGTATAAAACTGAATCTTCTGAGATGAAGAATGTGAATAAATTCTAGACTGTTACTTTTAGACAGTTTCTATAAATATACGAATCAAACCATATGACGTTCTTCTGTTTCAGAGATATTAAGGGTGTCATCTTTAACTGTCATCCCCAGGCTCCCCTATGTGAGCTATAACTACCTGTTTAACCACCTGACCTTGAGGTAAAACCTGGACCTGGACCACTTTAATAGGAACACCGTCAGCCAGGCATGTGGTAATAGTGCAATCCATATAAAGAAAAACAGAAAAGTGTGCTGCAAACGGTTAGAGAAGGATGATCAAATTGGTTTAGGCAGAATCTTAACACAAATAACTACCCTTTACAGCCGTGGTGAGCAGAAAAGAACTCAAAAAGCACAAGGCTACGACAGCAGAAGACCAGACTAGTTTCCACTGCTGTCAGACATGAACAGGAATCTGAGGCTACCATGAGCACAGACTCTTCAAAACTGGACAGTTGAAGACTGTTGAAACATCACCTGATCTTGTGTGTGTTGTACAGTACATTCTTTGTGGTGATTGGACTCCAAAGCTTGCCGTAATTTGCACTAAATGTCTACAGCCACAAACAAAAATCTTACAGACTTAACTGAAGAACAAAATTGAAACTTTCTACAAACATGGGTTATTTCTTCCTCAATAACAGTTGATGGAATTCAGGAAATGAAAAAGTCCACACAATATTGTATTGTTGTACGCTAGAGTTTTACAGTTATCTTTACAGCATTTAGGACACAGCCTTATATTTTCTATAAAAATAAGTGATTCCACAATTTGGTGCTGTTGGAGTTCTACTGATATTACATTTACTACTATGCACACTGATCAGGCATATCATTATGACCAGTGACCGGTGCCGTGAATAAGACTGATGATCTCCTCATCATGGCACCTGTTAGTGGGTGGGATATATTAGGCAGCAAGTGAACATTTTGTCCTCAAAGTTGATGTGTTAGAAGCAGGACAAATGGACAAGCGTAAGGATTTGAGCGAGTTTGATGAAGGGCCAAATTGTGATGGCTAGACCACTGGATCAGAGCATCTCCAAAACTGCAGCTCTTGTGGGGTGTTCCCGGTCTGCAGTGGTCAGTATCTATCAAAAGTTGTCCAAAGAAGGAACGGTGGTGAACCGGTGACAGGGTCATGGGCGGTCAAGGTTCATTGATGCACGTGGCCCGTGTGATCCGATCCAACAGACGAGCTACTGTTGCTCAAATTGCTGAAAACGTTAATGCTGGTTCTGATAGAAAGGGGTCAGAATACACAGTGCAGGACGGGTCAGGGCTGTTTTTGGCAGCACCAACACAATATTAGGCGGGTGTGTAATGTAAAGGCAAAAGATGTTGTAAACATGAACGTCTTCTTTAAATGCATAATTCATGCAATAGCTTAAAGCATGAGTCAAACCTTTACAGAACTTAGAAAGCAGTATTGTTGCCTGTTACAGGTCATGATAACCTCACACTTTCATGAAATTCATTCATTCATCTTGAGTAAGTGCTTTGTCCTGGTCACGGTGGGACCATCGTTCTTCTAATCCCGGGAGCACTGACAGTGTGGCAGGAATACACTCGGGATGAGATGCCAGTCCATCTCTGGACACCACAGTTATGGGCAATTCAGCCTCGTTACTCTGTGTGCACGCTTGTTATTGAACAGAGATACTGAAGGAACAACAACTAATAACAGTAGAAGTTTTTTAATAATTCTAAACGTAAAGATTATTAATCATGCTAGAAGCTCAAAGGAGAAGCTCAGAGGTGATGTGGGAGATCACGTTACGTGCATTAGCAGCATGGAGAGGATTGTATAGGATTAATCACATGCCACCACACCCCACGCTTTGGCTGTATGTAGCAGGGTGGGCTGCTCTGGTTCTGTTGTGCCGCTTTGCTAATTGAAGGGTCTTACAGGGTCAGGTTAGAAGTGACCACTAGATGGAGTAAAAAGCTGACTTATAGTGGCACTTCTCTGGACATGACCAGTAAGCCTCTTCATCCCTAATACATGATGACCAGCTCTCTCCTTAGTCATGTCTATTATACTGGTGTCTTCTATCTTTCTAAACAAGAGCGTAATCAAAAGTTAATTTGTATAATGTATTGATATCCAGGTTAAGGTTGTTTTTGGCTTTTTACAGAAATTATGGACAGTTTGGGCAGTGGCATGGACTACTGAGATGTCTAGGAGTGTAGTCATATCCAGGAAACATGGCCTAGTAACAAAATAGAGACTTTATATAGCGCTAGTGTACTGTGATACCAACATATTGCTGGACTTGCCTTTAGTGAAATCTCTATCACTTATCTTCTATTTTCTCTTTCTATAATAAATGAAATGGAAAATAATTTGGTTATTTAAAAATCTATAAGTAATTCTGTTTCATGATATACATTACAAAGCGAAGTGAACAGAACAGGAGTTATTATTCCTAATTACTAACAACATTTTATATCATATAGGATATTTTAGTGCCTCATGGAGTTCCTCAGTTGCACCGCCTGTGACATGGAAACAAATTACTGCCTTTCAGCGCCTCAGTTATTTTGAATCATGTGCCAGATGCAGTTAAATTACTGCTTGTGCTGGAGATCACACTCTGCGTCTGAACTTCCTCAATTATTGCAGCTGGTTCAAGATTTGTCCTCTTTTAACCTAAATGAAAGCACTGAAGTATATTCTGAAGACTTTATTCTGAAGGGTTTTCCAAACTAAAGTATTATAATGCATGTATTTAAAACTAATTCAGATATTTTTGTGGATTTATAATCACACCCTCCAGATGAGGATGAGGTTCTGGTTTGAGTCTGGTTCCTCTCAAAGGTTTCTTCCTCATATGGTCTCCGGGAGTTTTTCCTTGCGTCCTTGGCCTCTGGCTTACTCATTAGGCATAAATATAAATTTAATTACATTTTTATTCTGAATTTTTGTGAAAAGCTCATCTCTCTCAGAAATTCAAGTCTGTAAATGTTCTTGTTTATTTTAAGTGTTTGAATGAACTAGAATATACACAACATACTAATATGTACACCGATCAGCCATAACATTATGACCACTGACAGGTGAAGTAAATTAAGACTGATGATCTCCTCATCATGGCACCTGTTAGTGGGTGGGATATTAGGCAGCAGGTGAACATTTTGTCCTCAAAGTTGATGTGTTAGAAGCAGGAAAAATGGACAAGCGTAAGGATTTGAGCGAGTTTGACCAAGGGCCAAATCGTGATGGCTAGACCACTGGATCAGAGCATCTCCAAAACGGCAGCTCTTGTGGGGTGTTCCCGGTCTGCAGTGGTCAGTATCTATCAAAAGTGGTCTAAGGAAGGAACAGTGGTGAACCGGTGACAGGGTCATGGACGTCAAAGTCTCACTGATACACATGGGGAGCGAAGGCTGGTCCGTGTGATCCGATCCAACAGACGAGCTACTGTTGCTCAAATTGCTGAAGAAGTTAATGCTGGTTCTGATAGAAAGGTGTCAGAATACACAGTGCAGGATGGGTCAGGGCTGTTTTGGCAACAAAAGGGGGACCAACGCAATATTAGGCAGGTGATCATAATGTTGTGCCTGATCGGTGTATATCTGTGCTATGTAACCAAAATGTCTGTATAGTGGTGATCATTTTTCAGGGTTTCTTTGCTGATAATTACATTTCGAAGTATTAGCATTGAGGGGGTTTAATTTACTTTCATGTATTATTTGAGTAACATGGATGTGGAGAACATGAATGAGAGAAAAACTTCATCCCATGACATAACAGGGTGGAGTGAAGTAAAATGTCTCATGGAAAAGGATGTTTCAAGAATGTGATATTAAACGCAGGAATTCTTTTACTGATTATATTTTGAGGTTACAGTGCACCAGGGCAGGCAAAATGTTGTTTTGTATTTTCTTTGAATTGTATAGGTTTCATTAAGGTTTATGATATTTATCCGCAGCATGCATACAGGTTGTTGTGAAGGACACATTACCCGACTACCTTCTTTTTTACAGTACAATATCACTGGGACAGTAACATCCAACTACTGAACATAACCTGTGATGGAATGTGGTTGTACAAAAGGTATTTATATAAAAATCATATAGATGTAACACAAATGTTGTTCATAATTACAGTGTGCTTTATTTTAAAGCTTTTAAACCATTTTTGGTCCTGCACAATTCATTGTTTCCCAACTCCATTTCCAACTAATCAGCTAATTAACATCCCTCCCTGAGATAAAGGAGGTGCTGGAAGGAGGGAAAACTCTATCATGTGCAGGACAGGGGCTTCTCCAGGATGAGGGTTTGGGGAACCTGCCTCTCACAGGGTATATCTAAGGATGTGCAAACTTTTGCATTCAACACTTTCGATCTGCTTATAGTGTTTTTAATGAAAATTGGCACTAGTCTAACTTGTAAAAATTCACTTTTTTTAAGGTATGTATTAAGTATGTTGGGACGTGCCTCTATAATGTGGAGAGATTAGCCAAGTCCAGTGTGGCTGCGCTCGATTTGCGCAGATTAAACACTCATTAGGTCAGTGAAGCACCGGGAGGGTCGTGTAAGGGGCGGGACGGCGAGCCAACAGACGGAAAGTCGCGGCCAGTACAGACTTCCTTTCTCCAAGGTGTCAGACATCCAGGGCAAAAGAAAGAAAGAAAGAAAGAACTAAAGAAAGAAAAGAGGTTGCTGTAGAGACGGGTTTTGAATGCTCCGTTTTATTGGAAAAAGCTCAAGCAGGCCTCTTAAAAAAAAAACAAACACCCAATGATCTGCGTTCCAAGAGAAAAGTGGGCTCTGGTGTTATTTTCATGATTTGTTAAGGATCTCATCTCCAGGAATATGGTGGATACAATGGCTGAACAAGAAATAGAAATAGCGATGGATGACAATATAACAGGTATGAGAAAGTTCATATGGTTACATTTTGATGACAGTGTTTTGGGTTCTTCTTCTGTGATGTAACCATAATAATCGCACTACTATGAGAAGTTCAGGCTTGTGGGCAACGTCCCAAACCGCACGTACATGGGCCATGACCACTCCTCGGGTCCTGTAGTAGTTTGTGGTTTTGGGACGCAGTATGTTTTGCTCTCCAGCTCTCTCTTGAAAAGTGTGCTGTGTTTTATACTATGTTTCTTGTTACATTGTGACTCTCAGCAGGCTGTATCGCCTGAAAACGATACAGATGTTTAACAGGACCAGAGTGGGCGGAAATGAAGTTTTTTCCCTCCCTTGCAGTTTTACACTTCCTTCTCCCCGTTTTGTGTTGGCTGCAGCTGTGTGAGGTTTCTGAAGCAGGCTCTGTTACCCTTACTGAACTGTGAATGGTACATGACATTTATTAAACTTAGCTTGAAACAGACATTTTAACCCGGATACCAGGCTTGATGTCTGGTTCCCCTACACAAAAGCGCCAAAGGCCAAAACCGTGGGGTTTATAGCTGCAAAGCTAAAACGGTGCTAGTGATGGGTGACTCGTGAGTTGTTTGATTCTTTTTAAACGACTCTTTTGTGAGTGAGTTGTGCGAATCGAATCTTGAAAATGAATCAATCGACCGTGTCCGAAATCAATTATTGTTTTGAAATGTTAACCAACATTTATGAGCTGACATTTACAAGTGGTAGCTTAAAAGGTTTTTAGTTAGAAATGTAAATAATTACCCAAGTTAAACCACTTTGTCCACTGGCAAAATTGTCCTTTGGTTCTGTATGATGAAAGTCAAAATGAAGTCAGACATTAAGAATCAAAAAGATTTGGCTCTCGATTTTATAGCTTCGCTTTTGAAAGGATGTTTAAGTGTAACTTTTGGTTCGAATCTTTGCTATATTTGTTTATAACACAAGGTAGAACAGCAGCAACCAAGCCAGATTTTGAGCTCTAAATGTAGACTACCATCTCAACAGTTTACGTTTTTTAAGACATGGTGATATAAAATTCTGTAATTGGCCTGCTTAATACTGTTTGTGTGATGCTTTGATTGGTGAATCAAACAGATGGAACTCTTAGTCCGATTCTTTTAGACGGGATTGTTTGAAAGAGTCGATTCTGTAAAGTGAGTCGTGATGGCCATCTCTGAACGGCGCAGCGCGGTGTCACGTGGTACAGTGCTGGAGAGCGCTGAGTCAATGCAGCAAAAAGTCCTCGTGCTTCATTACCGCCGTCATCTTCTTCATCATCTCTGGTGAAACCGCAAAGAGGTAGGAGAAAAGCCTCGGGTGCGAACTATAAACGCATGTCAAATCCTTCGTTTCTGTGCGGGAGAGTTAAGATGCATAGCTGTTTGTTTGAAACGGTGTACCTGGTTTTAGACCGCGCATCTTTTGCATCTCTGATGCACGAGATCAGAAATCACTGCTACTGCTATGCCTTGTTGCTTATTAGAAATAACTCGGATCTCTGGCGGTTTTATTATGAGTTGCAGGTTGTTGACAGTTTCGTTGCACGGGACAAACGCAACTGTCCTTCAGGACGCAAAGGCCGCATTCCAAATGTCTCATTACTCAGTGTAGAAGTTAACCGCAACATGCGATATTCTGCTCCCTATGTAGTCCACTATAAAGGAGCAAATTGGGATGCAGCCAAGATGGTGTAATCTGGTGGAATGCGGGAGGGGCGCGTGTCTGGCGTGCGGGATCATGCGTTACGTGTGCGTTACTTGGCCGGCATCGAACATGCTGGAAACAGCGCGAGGACATGTGTGTTCAGCATTATTAATCGATCAGCAGCATGATTTTTTTTTTAAACCGTTGCACCCTAAAGCAACCTTGATGACTTTGCATGTTCTTTAGATAACTGCGCATCTACATGTCATTCCAGCTCCCCGGATGTTGCATGTAAATGTTGCGTGTCTTCTTTAAGCGCTGACACGCGCTCGCTAATTGCGACTCTTTGCATATGCATTGGCGCACCAGCTTCGACCATTTGTCTCCTCCTCAATCCCTAAATCACCTTAGCACTTAGCCTGTCATTCACATTTTAACCTTGACTGGTTAGGCTGAATCCCAAATACCTTCCTGCTGTGACCTACCTAGGGAAGCATGCCCCAGTCCTGCCCCTGGGCAAATAGAATGGAAAACACTCATCCAAGGAGATGGAGGAGCCAGCATTTCTTTTCCTGTGTGATGCAGTGATACAGGGAGCAGGGAGCCATTTGGGATCCGGCCTAAATAAAGACGCCAACAGCAGAAAAACAGCCCCATTTCCCACAGTGGCACTTTTGGCCACTGGGCATAAAGACCCCCTTTGTTCCTGGGGGAAGGATGGCCTCTGAGGCAGTGTGTGTCCTCACATAGTGTGTGAGAGGTACGCTGAGTTTTGTGACATTAGGCAGGTCAGTAATGTGTTTCACATGTGCAGGAGGAATCTGTAAACAAACTGTTTCACTAACTGGGTGTTGAAGGCAAGGCCTAGGACTTTAAATAAATAACCTACTTGTCTATCCCCTTCTCACTCACATAATGAGATGTGCTGGAGGCTGACAAAAGGGTTTGTGGTGTTGTGGACTCGTTTGATAATTAAATAAATGGGAAAATGAAGAAGATTTGGAAGAGATGCAATGAAGTAATATGAAAACACAAACCGGCATGGAATCAACAAACTGGCAAGAATGTGTAGTGGTAATTTAAAGTCACTAATACACACTTATAAGTGCAAACATTATTACTTAGTAGATTTAGACATATAATTTAATATAATTTACAGTGTAGGTTGTTCCTTTGATTCAAGCTCTTGGCAGGATCCATGTGGTGAGCAGCTTGGCATGGTGGTTTTATGTCCATGATTGTGTTTGCTTTATTGCTAATCAGGTGAAAGGAGACATCATCTCAGTCCAGAAACGTTTCATTTACCTCTATACATCATCTGAAATAGAAATCGTATGTCAGCAGGTTAGTTACTAGCTAGGCAAGTGGACATCTGTTCATTTTTACTTCATAATGAAATCCAGCTCAGTCACATCTGCTGTTTTTTCTTGGTATATTTTTAACTTTGATGTAACAATTGCCATACGAGATAGCATGTGGGCTATCAGATTATCTTTTACAAAAAAATATCTTCAGGATTATTTACTGGAATTCACTGGTGTGTGTGTGTGTGTGTGCGCGCGCGCGCTCTGGTATCACTGTGTAAGTAGATGCAGACAAGTAGTGTTATTTCATCATAAAAGAGAAGAGCCAATCAGCTTGCAGTATACAGATGCTCTCTTTATTGCACCTGTTTAAAGAGGAAATGTCATGGAGATTGTGGTGATTTATGAGAGGTTGGAGATGTTTAATGTTTTTCTGTTTACAATGACATCAGTTTAGTCCAGCACTGATTTGTTGTAAAAGTGTTTGCAGTTGGCTGTCAGGTTATTATGATGTTTTTTTGCGACCTGATCTGAAGCCTCACATTAGCTACAATGCTAAGCATGCGGTGGCTTTTGTGTGTTGATCCCACGCTTGTTTTGTTGCATTTTCAGCTCTTTAAAATGACATAATTGTGGCGTCTAATCCGTCCGAACGCCTGATAGCGTCGTGGTGAACCTGCACTAAAGGCAGCATGCGGTCCGGACAATGGCTGTTTAATGACTGCTGAGTCAGCGTGTGAGAGGGGTCATCACTGCAGCACTGCAGCTCACACACACACACACACACACACACACACACACACACACACACATAGACAGGTGCATGCACATTCTTTACACATGGCCAGAGGTCCACTTTCTTATTAGTAGGTTGTGGAGACGGACACAGAGACGTACACTCCTCTCAGACAGTGTGAAGGGTGTGACCATGTTCACACGCTCAGCAGTGCAACGTGCCGGAGATCATGCTGTCAGGGTGCGGCTGTGTGGAACCCTCCTCTCTTCTGGTGCTACCGATTTCCTTTAGAGGCAAACGCAAAGACCGCAAATGACCTGTAATTGCTTCGTCTGCCGTTAGTCCATCGCTTTTGCAGCTAATAAATAACGTGTAAGTGACATGAAAATCCACATCCAGGACTTGGCATTCTGTCGCATAATGCATTTTAATGAGAGGAAGTTAAATCATGACTCGGATCACTGTGTCCAGGTCGGGACCCACATGCTGAAAGGTGCCTGTAATCATATAAAGAGCTCAAGCATCAGATTTGTAGATATTTTGGAGTACAAATTGCTTTTGTATAAGAGGAATTAAAAAAAAGGGTAAGATAATGAGGATGAGCTTCTGGTTCCTTTAAAGGTTTCTTCCTCGTATCATCTCAGGGAGTTTTTTCTCGCCTCAGCCTTGCTCATTAGGGATAAATGTTCAAGATAAATAGTAACTTTAAACTTTATTATTTTTTTCTATGTTTCTATACTTCTGTAAAGCTGCTTTGAGACAACGTCCATTGTTAAAAGCGCTATACAAATACATTGAATTGAATTAACTGTGCATCCTCCCACACTGATTATTTTCCTTTAACAGCACGTCCTGTCAGGTTTATTTACTACTACTGCTATATTCTGCAAAACATTGTGCATCTAGAGCTGAATATGAATATATGAGAAATATATGAGAAAAACGAACATGATGTCTCGTGAACGCTGAGTGTGTGCAGACACTGAAACACTGAGACACTTTGCTCGTCAGTACCAGTTCAGATGTCACATCCATAATGATGTCGATGCTCAGAGCTGCTCATCTGTCTAAAATTAGATTTGGGACTAAACCAGTTCTCTAACCACGGAGGGTGTGCTGATATATTACACTTTTCCTGATGTTTAGTCATGAGCAGGATCACCAGTCATGTCTGCTAATGGGTTCGAGTGTGTGTGGGTGGGTGTGTGTGGGGGGGGTTGGGGGGTGAGCTCTTCAGATTCAGATCTAGACTGAGAAAGCTTTGTGTTGCATTTTAGTTGTGATTGTGATTGCGATTTAGTTGTGATGTGTAGATTTGACTTGTAGCTTATATATTAGACTCTATTCATTGGACATTGTCTCAAAGCAGCTTTACAGAGGATAAGAAATATAGAACAAAAAATTCAAGATTAATATTATAAACACCGGAGAGTGTGATTATTACTCATTATAAACACCGGAGAGTGTGATTATTACTCATTATAAACACCGGAGAGTGTGATTATGTATCATTATAAACACCGGAGAGTGTGATTATGTATCATTATAAACACCGGAGAGTGTGATTATAAATCATTATAAACACCAGAGAGTGTGATTATTACTCATTATAAACACCGGAGAGTGTGATTATAAATCATTATAAACACCAGAGAGTGTGATTATAAATCATTATAAACACCAGAGAGTGTGATTATAAATCATTATAAACACCAGAGAGTGTGATTATAAATCATTATAAACACCAGAGAGTGTGGTTATTACTCATTATAAACACCAGAGAGTGTGATTATAAATCATTATAAACACCAGAGAGTGTGATTATAAATCATTATAAACACCAGAGAGTGTGATTATAAATCATTATAAACACCAGAGAGTGTGATTATAAATCATTATAAACACCAGAGAGTGTGATTATAAATCATTATAAACACCAGAGAGTGTGATTATAAATCATTATAAACACCAGAGAGTGTGATTATAAATCATTATAAACACCAGAGAGTGTGATTATAAATCATTATAAACACCAGAGAGTGTGATTATAAATCATTATAAACACCAGAGTGTGATTATAAATCATTATAAACACCAGAGTGTGATTATAAATCATTATAAACACCAGAGAGTGTGATTATAAATCATTATAAACACCAGAGAGTGTGATTATAAATCATTATAAACACCAGAGTGTGATTATAAATCATTATAAACACCAGAGAGTGTGATTATAAATCATTATAAACACCAGAGAGTGTGATTATAAATCATTATAAACACCAGAGAGTGTGATTATAAATCATTATAAACACCAGAGTGTGATTATAAATCATTATAAACACCAGAGAGTGTGATTATAAATCATTATAAACACCAGAGAGTGTGATTATAAATCATTATAAACACCAGAAAGTGTGATTATAAATCATTATAAACACCAGAGAGTGTGATTATAAATCATTATAAACACCAGAGAGTGTGATTATAAATCATTATAAACACCAGAGAGTGTGATTATTAATAAACTCAATCAGTTTCTCTGTGCAGTTTATGTGTAATGTGACGTCGGTGAGGAAAAACTCCCTGCGACGATATGAGGGAGAAACCATGAGATACTCAAAAGGATCTGAGACACCAGAGTGTGTGATTATAATCATTTCCCTTCTATAACTGTGTACTATATGATCAAAAAGTATAATCGCGTAACCAGGAAGTTGATTGTAGCTTTAGCATGAAGTCTGTCAGCTGTTCATCGATGGAGAATTGAGAGCAAAGCTCCATTGCAATCCTCCATAGTTTCTAAGCGACCTCATCCACAGTAATCTTTACGCTGATGAAAAGCATCTGCTCAGTGATATTTTATCCAAAAAAATCTTGACACACAGAAGAGATTTGCTTGAAATATATTTTTCCCCACGGCACAAAATACCTTCTGGAGCCGTGTTTTTTCCATCAGTCGCTAGTCCAGTGCTAACCGACAGCTGGATGCTTTTTATTATCTGCTGGTGATTGGAGGAGGTGGAATAGCACTTGTGGGTGGGGCTAAAAGCAATGTCCACTAACACACACAACATGCAAAAACACCACCCCATTATTTTAAAGAATGTTTAAGATGTGAATATTTTTGTTTTGAAGATATGATAGTATGAACAGTCAGATTCTTGATGTTAGTTTATCTGCGATGATCCAAGAGTTTCTTCCATTTTTACTTAATTCCAATTTAACTGTATTGCAGGCTGAAATGGTAGAGCAGTCTCATGATGATGTGATGTTTGCAGATGTTCCTTTCCTTTTCTTCCCTTCCCTCCCACTCCCTTTCCTTTCCTTTCCTTTCCTTTCCTTTCCTTTCCCTTCCCTCCCCTCCCCTCCCCTCCCCTCCCCTCCCCTCCCCTCCCCTTTCCTTTCCTATCCTTCCCTTCCTTTCTTGCCTTCTTTTTCCTTTCCTTTCCTTTCCTTTCCTTTCCTTTCCTTTCCTTTCCTTTCCTTTCCTTCTTTTGCCTTTCCTTCTCTTCTCTTCTCTTCTCTTCTCTTCTCTTCTCTTCTCTTCTCTTCTCTTCTCCTTTCCTTTCCTTTCCTTTCCTTTCCTGTCCTGTCCTGTCCTGTCCTTTCCTTTCCTTTCCTTTCCTTTCCTGTCCTGTCCTGTCCTGTCCTGTCCTGTCCTGTCCTGTCCTTTCTTGTCCTGTCCTTTCTTGTCCTGTACTCCAAATTGAACCAAAACTCCAAACCCTGTGTCTTTCCTATCTGATTTAAAATGGAAAAAGGTCCTTCAGTTACTGAAATACTCACCTCTTTCAGAGTGTCCTTACTTAGAAATGTTTTTAGAGGAATTCCTTTCACAGCTGTGTCAAATCCATATGATTTAGCAAGTCTACCTCTAACACACACACACACACACTCAATCAAAAGAACGTTGTCTGCAAATGGTCATTGCAGGATTTGACATATCTGAGAAATATTTACTCTTTGGAAAGCTTGTGCTTATCTGTTTTTTTCCCCCAAGTATTGCTTGAAAGCTCTGTGGTTTCCTGTGTGCTGAAACACACCGAACTTCACCAGAACTTAGTAAAGTGGTTAATGTGCTCCACCTGTGCTCACCTTGCCATGATGTCCGTGTGTATTTGGGTTTTTTCTGGGTATTTTGGTTGCCTTCATTCTTCTAAAACATTCCCTCAGGTGTAAGAACTATATTTAATGACAAGGGTTCATTGTTGTATACAGAAGATACTTCCAGCCTGTATCTAGTATTATTTAAAATCAGCTTCAGATTTAATATGAATGAATAGGTGTGTGGTTTCAGGTCCTGTTCATGCCTCACGCTCTGTGACTTAATTCTGCTTGAGATGGTGTTGAACTGACAGAGAGCATCTGCTGTGTGTGTGTGTGAAGGGAGGAGGGAGTGGAGTGTAGTGTGTGTGTGAGGGGAGGAGAGAGTGTAGTGTAGTGTGTGTGTGGGTTAGATGGGTTTGAGCAGAAGCATTTGTGTCAGTTTGAGGTCAGCTGAAGGTCTCTTCTTTGCTTGCTGGCTTTCTCTCACTACTCACTAATACACGCATAAATACTAAGCATGACGTGATGTAATGAGTGCTGACGAAGGCTGTTAGTGTCAGTCTACTGCATGTCTTCATCAGTGCGGTGCGAACACACCCACACACACACACACAATTTTTAGGAGATATTAGTTTGGTGAAATATCATAAAAAAGGTGCTTGGTGGTTAGCATGTATGCCTCACACCTCCAGGGTTAGGGGTTCGATTCCTGCATCTGCCATGGGGTGGGGTGGTTGCAGGTTCTCCCCGTGCCTTAGGGTTTTTCCTCCATGTTCTCCAGTGTCCTCCCCAGTCCAAAGACATGTACAGTAGGATATTTGGAATCGAATTGTCTGTAGTGTGTGTGTGTGTGAGTGTGCTCTGTGATAGACTGCCATCCTGTCCAGGTTTGACCCCGCCTTGTGCCCCAAGTCTTCTGGGATACGCTCCAGGTTCTTATAACCTACAGGATAAGCAGATGGACAGATGGATGGATGGGTGGATAGACGGATGGATGGATGGATGGATGAATAGACAGACAGAAGGACGGATGGATGGTTGGATGGATGGATAGATGGACGGATGGATGGTTGGACGGACGGATGGATAGATGGACAGACGGATGGATAGATGGACATATGGATGGATGGATGGTTGGATGGATGGATGCTTGGACGGATGGATAGACGGATGGATGGATGGATCATGAAAAGGAAATAAAAGTGTGTTCACATGCATTACAATGATCTCATCATTATCTGATTGTGACATGTTTCAGATTATTTATAAATGTCGTAAACAGCATGCCACACTATATCTACAGTATCATAGATCTTCAGTAGCGTACAAAAATCTGACATTTTGTATGTTTCAGTTTAACACATTTGTACAAACATCACGTCTCCATCCACTGGATCAGATTAAAAGCAGCCTGAAGAAGGACAGCATCACGCGGAATTTGCTACGAAAGCTAATTTAATATTTACTAGCAAAGCGACGTGAGAGAGAGAGAGAGAGAGAGAGAGAGAGAGACACACACACACACAAGGTAACTCAGCCTTGAGTCTGGTTTAATTCACCGGGCAGAAGATACTTTTAGATCCCTAACGAAGAAGACAGAGGTGACGGTGATGAGGGACAAACTCCCTGAGAATGTATTGTGAATATTCCTGGGAGGAGAAATAGGACAATCGTTTGATGATTATAGCAGCTTTAGTTTGTAAGCAAACAAGAAAATATTAATTTAGGTACTGTTCAACATGCTTCAATGCTAATTCTTAGTTAGTTAGTTAGTTAGTTAGTTAGTTAGTTAGTTAGTTAGTTGTAGGCTTTAAAAAATCAGTGACTGGTCTAAAGGAGTTGTTGGGCAAACCTTTTAAAACTGTATACATTTTGAAAAATTTATAAATTTTGGACTAGAAAACTGGATCCCTGAAGGTGGGAAACTTGGTCAAACTCGCTCAAATCCTTAGGCTTGTCCATTTTTCCAGCATCTAACACATCAACTTTGAGGACAAAATGTTCACCTGCTGCCTAATATATCCCCCCCACTAACAGGTGCCATGATGAGGAGATCATCAGTCTTATTCACTTCACCTCTCACTGCTCATAATGTTATGCCTGATCAGTGTATATAGATTTGAAAATGGGGATTTGCATATAATGAGAGGGTATTAAAGTGTCACGGGATGTAAACATGTCAGATAATATAGACTATAAAGTGCTGCAGAACGTAAACATACTGAATAATATGTGAATAGAAACATGCTGAGGTATACAGAGAGTGCAAATGAATATGTGTAGAGAAAAATGCTGGATCAGATTGTTGCGATCCTTCAGTTTATGTGCATTAGTGTGTGTGTGTGTGTGTGTGTGTGTGTGTGTGTTCACAAGCCAGCAGCATTTAGCTCCTATAAGGTGCTGGGGTATCAAAATATTCTGGAAATCACGCTTTAAAATGTAGAATAGCAGTGTTGTTTGAGCTACTTTATTTATATCTAGAAAATCAAACAAATGAATTCCAAGATCAGATTTTTTGCAGTTATATCAGACATTTTTTTCTTTCTTCTTCTTCTTCTTCTTCTTCTTCTTCTTCTTCTTTAACATGTAAATGCACTCATTGTTAACATTTAGCCGGCTGACCTTGCTGGAATTCCTGACAATTTCATCCTCCTTTTTGTTTTCTACAATCAGAGTAACGCTGCAGTGCTGCTGATAATCTATGCTGATCGTACCGTAATGTTTGCTTATCGGTGGAACAGGGTGAATATTTGGAGGTGAGGGTAAGAGAGTAAAGGAAAGCATGCAGGGTTTGGAAGGATTTCTTGGACGCTCACAAAATCCTGAAAATTTCTATTTCAGCATTACTTCATGGTTTAAGGATTAGCCAGAGACGTCAACCTTCCTTTAGGGAGAGAGAGAGAGAGAGAGAGAGAGAGAGAGGAGAGAAAGAGGGAGAGGGAGAGAAAGAGGGAGAGAAGAGTGGGGGGAGGGAGAGGAGGAGAGGGAGAAAGAGGGAGAGGAGGAGAGAGCGGGAGGAAGAGAGAGAGGAGAGAGAGAGAAAGGGAGGGAAAGAGAGGAGAGAGAGAGAAGGAGAGAAAGAGGAATGGGGGAGAGAGAGAGAGAGAGGAGAGAAAGAGGGAGATAAGGAGAGAGAGGGAGAAGGAGGAAGAGGGAAAGAGGAAGAGAGAGAGAGAGGGATGAGGTTATGTAGAGTAAGAGACTCGGTGTGTTGTTAATGTCGATACCTTTTCCACATGACAGTAAGGAGGAGTTTATCTCACTGTGTCTGATAGCAGAATTCTGTCTTACTCTAATCCACTGATTGGAGAGTTTTGTACACTTTCCACCTCTGTCCTGATGACCAGCTGCTTTTCTGTTTATAGCAGATCAGTTTATATTACTTTTCAAATATCATTTATTTTATTCTCTACTTTTACTTTTCTATTTAAATTATTTCTTATATTTTATATTCTAGTTTTACATTTTTTAAAAATAATTTCTTATATTTTATATTCCGTATATTTCCATATATTTTAAATATTTTATATTTTTTTTTACATTTTTATTTAAATTGTATTTCTTGTATTTTATATTCTACCTTTACATTTTTATTTAAATTATTTCGTATATTTTATATGATAATTTTGCATTTTTATTTAAATTATTTCTTATATTTTATATTCCAGTTATACATTTTTATTTTCATTATTTCTTATATTTTATATTCTAATTTTACATATTTTTTATATAAATCATTTCTTATTTTAAGCTCTACTTTTTCTTTTCTATTTAAATTATTTCTTATATTTTATATTCTAGTTTTACATTTTTATTTAAATTGTATTTCTTATATTTTATATTCTAGTTTTACATTTTTTTAAAAATAATTTCTTATATTTTATATTCCATGTATTTCCATATATTCCATATATTTTAAATATTTTATAATTTTTTTTACATTTTTATTTAAATTGTATTTCTTGTATTTTATATTCTACCTTTACATTTTTATTTAAATTATTTCCTATATTTTATATGATAATTTTGCATTTTTATTTAAATTATTTCTTATATTTTATATTCCAGTTTTACATTTTTATTTTCATTATTTCTTATATTTTATATTCTAATTTTATATTTTTTTTTATATAAATCATTTCTTATTTTAAGCTCTACTTTTTCTTTTCTATTTAAATTATTTCTTATATTTTATATTCTAGTTTTACATTTTTATTTAAATTATTTCTTATATTTTATATGCTAATTTTGCATTTTTAAAAAATTTTGTTTATATTTTTTATTCTAGTTTTACATTTGTATTTAAATTATATTGCTTATATTTTATATTCTAGTTTCCATTTTTGTTTAAATTGTTTCCTGTGTTTTATATTCTAGTTTTACATTTTAATTTCCATCATAGGACCAAAAC
Organism: Hemibagrus wyckioides; assembly: GCF_019097595.1. Lineage (NCBI taxonomy): Eukaryota > Metazoa > Chordata > Actinopteri > Siluriformes > Bagridae > Hemibagrus > Hemibagrus wyckioides. Next base: position 24,563,767 of record NC_080718.1, on the reverse strand, counting down.
ATTTCACTACATGTCGTACTGTGTATGGTTGTGTATGTGAATTAGATTAGATTGTTCTATATTAGATTCTCTATGCCTAGTGAATGGAGGTTGAGTTTAAATGGAAGTCAGACTCACACACGTTTAAGCAATTTCACACTGTTCCAGGATTTCAAAAGTCAGATCAAATCTTTGCTGACTTTCCAGTAAGTTTCTGCTTCAGCAGCATTTTAACCAGAAATCCAACCCTTTTCTTTATCTCTCTGACCGACCGGACCGTGTGTCTCACCCCTCTTCAGTACTGCTCACACAACCGGACATTCATGCACACTTTCTGTTTATTAGCTGTAATGATTCCTCACATTCATCAGGCAACTGAGTTCTCGCTTTGTGTGGCTCAATTCCAAGCCGGATCTGAGCAGGAGTGTGGTACTCCAGGGTTAGAGCTTCTCACACCGACACCACGGGGAAGAAAACCTGAATTATTTCACATCGCTTTAATAATTCAGATTCCTGTCCTGAGATCAACCATTTTACATGCCTGTGAAAAATACAGCTCAGGGTTGTTTTTTTTTAGCTTTCTGAATGCCTTGATTACAAAACAGGTTCTGTCGAGATGATGGGACTTTAAGAAATAAATCCCTTTGGCACGTTCTTCTTGTAGATCTTTGTATAAGCTCTTATTGGTACTGGTCTGCATGTTACAGGCATTTTCAGGCTTTTTAAAGGGAAATCTACCAAAAGGAAAAAATATGAAATTTCTTGTGAAAGCTTCAGAGTAGCATGACTCTCTGAGGTTTTCTGTAATATTGAGAGATTACATATGGTGAGAAATGTGAAACTGTATGTAGAAAGAAGAAGCTTGGAAGTAGAACCGACATGTCGTGTGTTCGTTGTGCTCCATTTTTAGCGGACTCCCCGAGGACTCGGTTAAAGGGCACGTGAAAGCCGACTCTTTCCTTAATGCTGATCATTACATTGAACAGTGTCTGGATGTGCGAGTCGCTGAGTCTATGAAGCTGTAACCATGTGCTTGAGGAAAGTCCAGGATGCTGATGAGGGGTTAAACATGGCTTAAAAAAAGGATGCGAGTAATCCAGATCACAATCTTAGTAGCCTTTATTTGTCACATATACATTACTGCACAGTGAAATTCTTAAATCGTATATCTTATCCTTGGGGGTTGGGGTCAGAGCACAAGGTCAGCCATGATGCAGCACCCCTGGAGCAGGGTGGGTAGGGGGGCCTTGCCCGACATTGGCAGCTTGGCGGTGCTGAGGCTTGATCTCCGATCTTCCGTTCTACAACCCAAAGCCTTAACCACTTGACCTAGCACTGCCCCAGCTGACCTGAATGTGTTTGCTTTTGTTGGGGATGTGGAGCTCAGTGGTTAAGGTGTTGGACTACTGATCAGAAGGTAGTGAGTTTGAAGTCCAGGTCCATCACACTGCTACTGCTGGGCCCCTGAGTAAGGCCCTTAACCCTCAACTGATCAGTTTTATAAATGAGATAAATTTACTTTGCTCTGGATAAGGGTGTCTGACAAATACTGTAAGAGAATCAACATAAATACACATACACTACACAGAGAATAAACACATACACTACACAGAGAATAAACACACACTACACAGAGAATAAACACACATACACTACACAGAGAATAAACACACACACTACACAGAGAATAAACACATACACTACACAGAGAATAAACACACATACACTACACAGAGAATAAACACACATACACTACACAGAGAATAAACACATACACTACACAGAGAATAAACACATACACTACACAGAGAATAAACACACATACACTACACAGAGAATAAACACACATACACTACACAGAGAATAAACACATACACTACACAGAGAATAAACACACATACACTACACAGAGAATAAACACACATACACTACACAGAGAATAAACACACATATACTACACAGAGAATAAACACACATACACTACACAGAGAATAAACACACACACACTACACAGAGAATAAACACACATACACTACACAGAGAATAAACACATACAGAGAATAAACACACATACACTACACAGAGAATAAACACATACACTACACAGAGAATAAACACATACACTACACAGAGAATAAACACACATACACTACACAGAGAATAAACACATACACTACACAGAGAATAAACACACACACTACACAGAGAATAAACACACATACACTACACAGAGAATAAACACACACACTACACAGAGAATAAACACACATACACTACACAGAGAATAAACACACATACACTACACAGAGAATAAACACATACACTACACAGAGAATAAACACATACACTACACAGAGAATAAACACACATACACTACACAGAGAATAAACACACATACACTACACAGAGAATAAACACACACACTACACAGAGAATAAACACACATACACTAGACAGAGAATAAACACACATACACTACACAGAGAATAAACACATACACTACACAGAGAATAAACACACACACTACACAGAGAATAAACACACATACACTACACAGAGAATAAACACACATACACTACACAGAGAATAAACACATACACTACACAGAGAATAAACACATACACTACACAGAGAATAAACACATACACTACACAGAGAATAAACACACATACACTACACAGAGAATAAACACATACACTACACAGAGAATAAACACACATACACTACACAGAGAATAAACACACATACACTACACAGAGAATAAACACATACACTACACAGAGAATAAACACACATACACTACACAGAGAATAAACACACATACACTACACAGAGAATAAACACACATACACTACACAGAGAATAAACACACATACACTACACAGAGAATAAACACATACACTACACAGAGAATAAACACATACACTACACAGAGAATAAACACATACACTACACAGAGAATAAACACACATACACTACACAGAGAATAAACACATACACTACACAGAGAATAAACACACATACACTACACAGAGAATAAACACACATACACTACACAGAGAATAAACACACACACTACACAGAGAATAAACACACATACACTACACAGAGAATAAACACACATACACTACACAGAGAATAAACACATACACTACACAGAGAATAAACACATACACTACACAGAGAATAAACACACATACACTACACAGAGAATAAACACACATACACTACACAGAGAATAAACACACACACTACACAGAGAATAAACACACATACACTAGACAGAGAATAAACACACATACACTACACAGAGAATAAACACATACACTACACAGAGAATAAACACATACACTACACAGAGAATAAACACACATACACTACACAGAGAATAAACATACACTACACAGAGAATAAACACACATACACTACACAGAGAATAAACACACATACACTACACAGAGAATAAACATACACTACACAGAGAATAAACACACATACACTACACAGAGAATAAACACATACACTACACAGAGAATAAACACATACACTACACAGAGAATAAACACATACACTACACAGAGAATAAACACACATACACTACACAGAGAATAAACACACATACACTACACAGAGAATAAACACACATACACTACACAGAGAATAAACACACATACACTACACAGAGAATAAACACACATACACTACACAGAGAATAAACACACATACACTACACAGAGAATAAACACACATACACTACACAGAGAATAAACACACATACACTACACAGAGAATAAACACACATACACTACACAGAGAATAAACACACATACACTACACAGAGAATAAACACATATACACTACACAGAGAATAAACACACATACACTACACAGAGAATAAACACACATACACTACACAGAGAATAAACACACATACACTACACAGAGAATAAACACACATACACTACACAGAGAATAAACACATACACTACACAGAGAATAAACACACATACACTACACAGAGAATAAACACACATACACTACACAGAGAATAAACACACATACACTACACAGAGAATAAACACATACACTACACAGAGAATAAACACATACACTACACAGAGAATAAACACATACACTACACAGAGAATAAACACACATACACTACACAGAGAATAAACATACACTACACAGAGAATAAACACACATACACTACACAGAGAATAAACACACATACACTACACAGAGAATAAACACGCACACTACACAGAGAATAAACACATACACTACACAGAGAATAAACACATACACTACACAGAGAATAAACACACATACACTACATAGAGAATAAATACAAAAACCCAGAGAATAAACACACAAATACAGAGAATAAATACTCAAACACAACAACACAGAATAAACACAACACAGAGAGAATATACACAACACAGAATAAATATAAACACACAAACACAACACAGGTAAAATAAACACACAACAACACAGAATATACACACAAACACAACAACCCAGAGAATAAACACACAAATACAGAGAATAAACACACAAATACAGAGAATAAATACTCAAACACAACACCACAGAGAAAACACAACACAGAATAAACACACAAACACACTGAGAATAAACACAGAGAAAAAAAAAACACAAACTAAAGCACAGAGAAAATAAACACACAAACACACACTGAGAACAAACACACAAACACAACAACACAGAGGAAATAAACACACAAACACACACTGAGAACAAACACACAAACACAACAACACAGAGGAAATAAACACACAAACACACACTGAGAACAAACACACAAACACAACAACACAGAGGAAATAAACACACAAACACACACTGAGAATAAACACACAAACAAAAGCACAGAGAAAATAAACACACAAACACACTGAGAATAAACACACAAACAAAAGCACAGAGGAAATAAACACACAAACACACACTGAGAATAAACACACAAACAAAAGCACAGAGAAAATAAACACACAAACACACTGAGAATAAACACACAAACAAAAGCACAGAGGAAATAAACACACAAACACACACTGAGAATAAACACACAAACAAAAGCACAGAGAAAATAAACACACAAACACACACTGAGAATAAACACACAAACAAAAGCACAGAGAAAATAAACACACAAACACACACTGAGAATAAACACACAAACAAAAGCACAGAGAAAATAAACACACAAACACACACTGAGAATAAACACACAAACAAAAGCACAGAGAAAATAAACACACAAACACACACTGAGAATAAACACACAAACAAAAGCACAGAGAAAATAAACACACAAACACACACTGAGAATAAACACACAAACAAAAGCACAGAGAAAATAAACACACACACCCCAACACTACAGAGCGTTCCAGAGTGAAGTGAATGAGGTGTGAGAGGATTGATGAGTCCACACATTGTTATAAATGTAAGATTTCTCAGTGCTGAGGGCGAGGCTGACGTCCAGTACTCGGGTTAAAGTTGTCCAGTGTTTTGCGGTGGTGTTGGACTGTTTTCTGGGACATTGTCTCCTGCTCCTTTGTGAAAATCCGACACCAGACCCTCAGGAAGGAAAGCTATT
>NC_080718.1:24548156-24553156 GCF_019097595.1 Hemibagrus wyckioides | reverse complement strand
CCATCTCTCTCTCCTCCAGTCTCTTGGGCTCTCACTGTCTCTTGCTCTCTCTCTCTCTCTCTCTCCATCTCTCTCTCTCTCTGTCTCACTCATTGGCTCCTTCTCTCTCTCTCTCTCTCTCTCTCTCTGTCTCTGTCTCTCTCTCTCTTAATCTCTCACCCTCTTTCTTACTATCTTTCTCACTCATTGGTTCCTTGTCTGTCTGTCTGTGTCTGTCTCTCTCACTCCCGCTCTCTTGCTCTCTCTCTCTCCATCTCTCTCTCTCTATATATTTTTCTCTCTCTCTTGTGCTCTCTCTCTCTCTCTCTCTCTCTCTCTTTCTCTGTCTCTTTCTCTCTCTCTCTCTTTCTCTGTATCTCTCTCTCTCTCTCTCTCTCTCTCTCGCCCTCCACCAGACACACATGGTGGAAATATTCTTTGTAACCTTATATGAAGTTATTTCCCCCTTCAACGTACCCCACCTCCACTGCAAAGTAAGGCATAAGGAATTTGTCGTAAATTTTTCTACCCTTTTCCTTTCTCTCTTCTGCACCTCACTGCGTTTGAGCAAGTGCTGGAGTTGCGTGTACATTTGATCATATTGCACATGCTGTAAATCTATAAAATCCTAAAGACTGTATTAAAACGTTTCCTGGAGAAAGTGATGCTTTAGATCAGAGTTAAAAACCTGACTGAAGGTTTACAAGAGGAGCTTTCTCTTTCTGTACTTGGCCTCTGGGTTTCTTTATGTAAAGCAGCTTCACCAGGTCTGCTGGTAACATGGTGAAGTTTCCTCTCTGTGGATCTGTACTCAGGGACTGACTAAACATGATTAGATTGAATAGCATGGGATCAGCAAAAGATATTTTATATTTTCTTCTAAAACGTGTGATGATGGATGCTGACTGCAGCATGATACGTATTTTACAGATAATGCTTTGCAGACTAAGGAGTCTTCGGTATGTGGAGAAAGTGTGCGTGTGAGAGAGAGAGAGAAAGAGAGAGAGAGAGACTTACCTCTGAAATGCATTTCATGGCGCTTTTATTTCCATAGAATTCCTTACTGGGGGCCTGACCTCTGACCTCTGCTGCTTCCTGTGAGAATGTGTGTTACATTCCAGAAATGTGTGTGTGTGTGTGTTCATTCTCTGTCCAGAATGCAGGGAGGGATCTATAAAACCATTTTTCTTTCATTGTACAGAAGAAAATAAAATCCAGACAAAACACAGCACATTCCTCACTCTGCTTCTCATCCACATCTCTCATCCAGCCAGTTCCTATATTGTGTGATTACTCTAATACGCACAAAGCTTTCTGAAACATCATGGCTGTGTGACAATAGAGAATCTTGAGTCTCTTTAGAGCAAAATAAACTACAGAGCAAAATAAATCAATCTCAGTGCAGAGTGCAGGTAAAATACAGGCCGCAGTAAATCATGGACAGAATAGAACTGCAGAAATAAGTACAGATTGCAGTAACTACAGACACAATACAGGATGAAACGAACCGTGGACGAAATAAAGAACGCAATAAGTGATTGACAAAATGCACTGCAGGAAAAATGCTTAAAAAAATATTTTGTAATAATAATAATAATGACGAATTTTGATTAAAGATACAGGATAAATACAGAATAAATGAAACTATAGACTATAAAGAATAAAATACACTACAGCTAAATTTCAGACAAAAGACAGAATTATTTAAACTGCAGACAAAAGTACAGGGCTGAATAAACACTTATAGCCAAAGACAGAATGAAAAACAACTGCAAAATTCAGGATAAATTGAACTACAGACAAAATTGTGAACAAAATTAACTCAAGACAAAATGCTGAAATAATTAAGCTAGAGACAAAATACAGGCTGAAATCAACTACAGACAAAATACAGAACCAATACTCTAGATGCAGTACAGAATGAATTTAAATGACTTTCAGAATAACAGAATGGAATAAAATATAGACAGAAGGCAGAATGAAATAAAGTGCAGGCAAAATACAGGGTAAATTAAACTACAGACAAAATAGAGGCAGTCATAAACTACAGAAAAAATAGATGCTGAAGTAAACTAGAGACAAAACACAGTCAGTAAGGAACTACAGACAAAAATACAGTCTGAATTAAACTACAGAAAAAAAGAGGCTGAAGTATACAGGCAAAATTCAGGCCGAAGTAAACTACAGAAACAGTACAGACAATTATAAACTACAGACAAAAATCCAGGCCAAATTAAACTACAAACAAAATCCAGGCTGAAGTAAACTATAGCAAAAATACATGTTAATTAAATTAGAGAAAAAATAGAGCCTGAAGTAAATACAGACAAAAATACAGGTAGTAATGAAGTAAAAATACAGGTAGTAATGAAGTACAGACAGAACTACAGGTAGTAATGAAGTACAGACAAAATGCAGGACAAATAAACTACAGAAAAAATAGTGAGCAAAATAAAGAAAAAAAACCCCAAAATTAACCTAGAGACAAATTACAGGCTGACGTAAACTACAGACAAAATACAGGTTGAAGTAAACTACAGACAAAATACAGGTTGAAGTAAACTACAGACAGAAATACAGGTAAATTGAATTACAGAGAAAATAGAGGCAAAACTACAGACAAAATAGTCAGTAATAAACTACAGACAAAAATACAGTCCAAACTAAACTACAGAAAAAATAGAGGCTGAAGTAAACTGCAGACAAAATACAGACAATAATAAACTACAGATAAAATACAGACAATAATAAACTACAGACAAAAACACAGTCGGAATTAAACTACAGAAAAAATAGAGTGAGCAAAACAGTGAGCGAAATAAAGACAGAGCGCTGAACAAAATAATGTAGAGACAAATTACAGGTAGACGGAAACTACAGACAAAATACATGTGAATAAAACTCCAGACCAAATATATAATTGATAAATCCCCAAATAACAAATTACAATAAAAACAAACAAATTTCTTTACAGACAAAAATAACACACAGAGTAAATGTCGCTGTGTGACGTCTTAAAGGTGACACTAATTTGTATGTATAATGCTGCTTTTCCTCTCCTGTGTTGGGAAATCATTCTTGGGGTTAGCATCTTTCATCCTCTGCCTTGTGCTCTGAAATATCTCTATACACATTCCAGTAAACATTTACTACACAATAGTCCTGTGTGTGTCCAGTTAACTCGTCTGTGTCGATCGGGATCATTTGTGTGAAGCGGTAAAAAAGCGGCTGAATGGAGCGGTGTAACGACTCCGACCTGTTCTCCAACCTGTGCTGGATTCGGTGGTGTTTTATTTATTTATTTATTTATTTTTTAAAGCTCTCTTCTGCCTCCAGTCATGTTTGCGTGATATTCTGCGGCTTCAATAGAAGCGCAGCTATAATTCCCAAATAGGCGGTAATGAGCACGCTAATCTAGCCGCGCTCAGTCGAGACTAACGACGTCGCTGCCGTTATGTTTGCACCGTTGTCACATAAACAGACTTTACTTTCTTAACCTGCAAACATCGGGACTCGAAGGTATCAAAGCGGACGACAAAAGAATAACGCTCCACTTATAGGTGTTTATCATTACGGACAATCATTTTCCCCGTGTTGATTTTTTTTTTTCTAAATCGATGATGGCGTAGTAGCCGAGTTTGTGCGAGAGAGAATGTTAAGCCACAGGCAGCCAGTCACTCAGGCCATAATTACAAACTGAAGAGCGTCCTGATGAGTGTCTGTACACGTTTTAGCACAGTATGGGGTGCTAGAAGAAAAAGGGACAAGTGTTTAGGGCTTTAAAAAAAAAAAGCCCGAGGAGATTAGGAGGCCTCCTGCCGAGCGATAAAAACGCAGTGACTCACTTTGCTTCTATTAGACCGCGCTAATGAGGATGATGGCTTTTGGATAAATACAAGCTCTAATTCGACTCAAATGTCATCGCCGAGAAGAGGGCCTGCATTAGCTGGATAAAGCTTTTAAAAGATTAGATGCTTTTTTGGCGGTCAGATAATATAAAACGTGAAGCTAAAGCGCTGTAATAAAAAGTATTACGGTGTGCGTCGCCTCTCTGATGGCTGCGTGGTTGTATATTCTTTTTTTTTTCCACTGAATTGACATTTATTTTTAATATTTTTAATCTGTAGAGCCTCCATCCGAGGTTGTGCTAATAGTTCTAATATTAATTTGATGTGTGTATTTAAATCTTGATGGCTTGACTGAAGTGGAGGAGCACTGAATTTTCATTCTCCTCTAAACGAGTGGATTAAATGGTTGGCTGTAGGACAGATAGATTTGATGGATTGAAGTGAAAAACTCATTTTACGCCGTCCTGGTTGTATAAATGTGGACACCGTTTTAGAACAGGGCATGTGAGAGCTTGGTTTCTGATTTAGCTCAGTGGTTAAGGTGTTTAGAAGGTTGTGAGGTCCACCAAGATGCAAATTGTAAGTTGCTCTGGATAAGGGGCGTCTGCCGAATGCCAGAAATGTAAATGACATCGTCTCGGTTTTATCAGACCGTGAAAGCCAAAGAGCTTTAAGAGCATGTGAGGGATCTCATTGTCGAAAAGGTAGCGATCAGATTAGCTACAGAACATCGTGGAACCTGTTGTCAACAAGTGGAGTATAACAAAGAAAGGACGTCTCTCTAAACATGGCCGAAGACAAGATGAAAACTTGGCAGACTTCCTGATAAGAGCAGCATTAAAGGGAATGGAGAAATATCTGGTCACTCCAATGTGTCTCACGTCTTTAGTGTGGGGTTGATTGGTGCAATGGAAAGAAAACTTCACCCTGATCCATGTGGCAAGATTTATTATACTGATGAGACCAAGGTAGAATGTTTTGGGCGTAATTGTAAAAGAAAATCAAAGCCCAAAGAAAAGTATACCTGTGTTGAAGCATGGTGGTGGCAGCATCATGCTATGAAGCTTGCTGCTCTTCAGCTGGGACTGAGGCTCTGTTCAAGATCATGGATAGCTCCAAATATCTATCTATTTTCTTAAAACATTCGAGGGGTAGATGTCAAACATTTTGTTG